>NC_068426.1:28468501-28768501 GCF_023373465.1 Oncorhynchus keta
ATATACATACATACATACGCAAATGCATATATATGCATACATACATACATACGCACATATGCACATACATACATACATATGCACATATGCACATACATACATATGCACATGCATACATACATACATACATACATACATACATACATACATACATACATACATGCATATGCATATGCACACATACATACATACATACATACATACATACATACATACATACATACATACATACATGCATGCATACGCATACATGCACATGCATACGCATACATGCACATGCATACATGCACATGCATATGCATACATGCATACATGCGTACATGCATACATACATACATGCACATACATACATACATGCACATGCATACATGCATACATGCATACATGCACATGCATACATGCATACATGCATACATGCATATGCATACATGCATACATGCATACATGCATGCATACATGCACATGCATACATGCACATACATACATATGCACATGCATACATACATACATACATACATACATACATACATACATACATACATACATATGCACATGCATACATACATACATACATACGCACATGCATACATATGCATACATACGCACATGCATACATATGCATACATACATACGCACATGCATACATATGCATACATACATACATACATGCATACATGCACATGCATACATGCATATGCATACATACATACATACATACATACATACATACATACATACATATGCACATGCATACATACATATACATACATGCACATGCATACATGCATACATACATACATGCATACATGCATACATGCATACATGCATACATGCACATGCATACATATGCACATGCATACATACACATACATACATACATACATACATACATACATACATACATACATACATACATACATACATATGCACATGCATACATACATATACATATGCACATGCATACATATGCATACATACATACGCACATGCATACATGCATACATGCACATGCATACATGCATACATGCACATGCATACATGCATACATGCATACATGCACATGCATACATGCATACATGCATACATGCATACATGCATACATGCACATGCATACATGCATATACATACATACATACATACATACATACATACATACATACATACATATGCACATGCATACATACATACATATGCACATGCATACATACATACATATGCACATGCATACATATGCATACATATACATATGCATACATACATACGCACATGCATACATGCATACATGCACATGCATACATACATACATGCATACATGCACATGCATACATACATACATACATACATGCATACATGCATATACATACATACATACATACATACATACATACATACATACATACATACATACATACATACATACATACATACATATGCATACATGCATACATACATATGCATACATGCATACATACATATGCATACATGCATATGCATACATGCACATGCATACATGCATACATGCACATACATACATACATACACATGCATACATACATACATACATGCATACATACATGCATACATACATGCATACATGCATGCATGCATACATGCATACATACATACATACATACATACATACATACATACATGCATGCATGCACACATGCACATACATACATGCATACATGCACATACATGCACATGCACATACATGCACATACATACATACATACATACATACATATGCACATGCATACATATGCATACATACATATACATACGCACATATGCACATACATACATACATACATACATACATACATACATACATGCATACATACATACATACGCACATACATACATATGCACATACATACATATGCACACATGCATACATACATATACATACGCACATGCATACATGCATACATGCATACATGCATACATGCACATGCATACATGCATACATGCACATGCATACATACGTACATATGCATACATACATACATACATACATACATACATACATACATACATACATACATACATACATACATATGCACATATGCGCATGCATACATATGCAT
Source organism: Oncorhynchus keta (assembly GCF_023373465.1). Taxonomy (NCBI): domain Eukaryota; kingdom Metazoa; phylum Chordata; class Actinopteri; order Salmoniformes; family Salmonidae; genus Oncorhynchus; species Oncorhynchus keta. The sequence continues at coordinate 28,470,592 of NC_068426.1, forward strand.
ACATACATACGCACATGCATACATATGCATACATACATACGCATATGCATACATATGCATACATACATACGCACATGCATACATATGCATACATACATACATACATATGCATACATGCACATGCATACATGCATGCATACATGCATACATGCACATACATGCATACATGCATACATACATACATACATACATACATACATGCATACATACATACATACATACATATGCACATACATACATATGCACATGCATACATACATACATACATGCATACATACATACATACATACATATGCACATACATACATACATACATACATATGCACATACATACATACATACATACATATGCACATACATACATACATACATGCACATGCACATGCACATGCACATACATACATATATGCACATGCATGCACATACATACATATGCACATGCATATACATACATACATATGCACATGCACATACATACATACATACATATGCACATGCACATACATACATATGCACATGCACATGCACATGCACATACATACATACATACATACATACATACATATGCACACATGCATACATACATACATACATATGCACACATGCATACATACATACATATGCACACATGCATACATACATACATATGCACACATGCATACATACATACATATGCACACATGCATACATACATATGCATACATACATATGCACATGCATACATACATATGCACATGCATACATACATATGCACATGCATACATACATACATATGCACATGCACATGCATACATATGTATGTATGCACATGCATACATATGCACATGCATGCATACATACGCACATGCATGCATACATACATACATACGCACATACATACATACATACATACATACATACATACATACATACATACATACATACATACTTTTAAAAATATATACCTTTACTATTCCCAGCAAATCCTACCACCCATCCCCCAATTTGAGCAAACTAATAAACAATAACACTTAGGCTTCTAAAAGAGTGTTTGCTAAATGGCTCAAATGTAGAGAGAGGAACTTTTGATGTGTAGATGAAAGGGGCAGAGGCCTCAAGGTCATTTCTTAAATACAAACTAAAGAGGACAGCCAGGGCCAGTTGTGACTTCGCTTATATAAATGAAATTGGGACAAGTTATAATAAGGTTTCTTTCTTTGCCATCATTGGGAGTGGGAACAACTACACTCACTTATCTCTGCTAGTTTGGGCTGGTGAGGAGGCATTAACAGCACTTTGCCTGACATAAGGTCATTAATAATGAAGAGGTCATGGTAACATATGTGCTCCCCCCATTCTCTCTCCTGTCCTCTCAAGTCTATTCCCTTCACACACACACACACACACACACACACACACACACACACACACACACACACACACACACACACACACACACACACACACACACACACACACACACACACACACACACACACACACACACACACACACACACACACACACACACACACACACACACACACACACACCGGTCTCCCCACAGACAATTCTGTCACACTGCTCTTTTCAGACGTGTTAGGTCATCATCCCCTCCTCTTTTTGCAGCATACCACCCTCATCCCACTGTTGGCTTTCTTCTGACGCTAAGCAGGGTTGGTCCCTGGATGGGAGACCAGATGCTATTTGAAGTGGTGTCCCCAATCCCAGGGCAGGGATTGGGGACATTGCCCTGTGTAGGATGCTGTCTTTCAGATGGGATGTTAAACGGGTGTCGTGACTCTCTGTGGTCACTAACAATCCCATGGCACTTATTGTAAGAGGGGTGTTAATCCTGGCTAATTCCCCAATCAGGCCCTCATACCATCCAAATCATCCCCAACATACAATTGGCTCATTCATCTTTCTTGTAACTATTCCCCAGGTTGTTTCTGTAAATGAGTTCAGTCATCCATGCAAAATCTAAGTTTTCTGTGAAATACCATGAGAACATTTTGTTTAGTCACCAATACTGGGCCACTCAAGGACATTCAGAGACTTGGCCCGAAGCCACACGTCTTGGCTGTGTGCTTAGGGTCGTTGGGGCGGCAGGGTAGCCTAGTGGTTAGAGCGTTGGACTAGTAACCGGAAGGTTGCAAGTGGTCATTAAAGATCTGTGGTCAATTAAAGATCCCATGGCACTTATTGTAAGAGTAGGGGTGTTAACCCTGGTGTCCCGGCTAAATTCCCAATCTGGCTATCAAACCATCATGGTCACCTAATAATCCCCAGTTTACAATTGGCTCATTCACCCCCCTCCTCTCCCCAATAACTATTCCCCAGGACGTTGCTGCAAATGAGAATGTGTTCTTAGTCAATTTACCTGGTAAAATAACAGATAAATACAATTTGGGGAGTTTCTCTTATTCCTCCCTGCAGATCCTCTCAAGCTCTGTCAGGTTGGATGGGGAGTGTCACTGCACAGCTCTTTTCAGGTCTCCAGAGATGTTCGATGGGGTTCAAGTCTGGATTCTGGCTGGGCCACTCAAGGACATTCAGAGACTTGGCCCACTCAAGGACATTCAGAGACTTGGCCCGAAGCCACATGTCTTGGCTGTATGCTTAGGGTCGTTGTCTTGTTGGAAAGTGAACCTTCGCCTGGAAGTCCTTTAGGTGCTTTTGGCAAACTCCAAGCGGGCTGTCAGGTGCCTTTTACTGAAGAGTGGCTTCATTCTGGCCACTCTACATACAGGCCTGATTGGTGGAGTGCTGCAGAGATGGTTGTCCTTCTGGAAGGTTCTCCCATCTCCACAGAGGAACTCTAGATCTCTGTCAGAGTGACCATTGGGTTCTTGGTCACCTCCCTGACCAAGGCCCTTCTCCCTTGATTGCTCAGTTTGGCTGGGCGGCCAGGTCTCGGAAGAGTCTTGGTGGTTCCAAACCTCTTCCATTTAAGAATGATGGAGACTACTGTGTTCTTGGGGACCTTCAATGCAGCAGACATTTTTTGGTACACTTCCCCAGATCTGTGACTCAACATAATCCTGTCTCAGAGTTCTACGGGCAATTACTTTGATCACATGGCTTGGTTTTTGCTCCGACATGCACTGTGAACTGTGGGACCTTATATAGACAGGTGTGTGCCTTTTCAAATCATGTCCAATCAATTGAATTTAACAGAGGCGGACTCCAATCAAGTTGTAGAAACATCAAGGATGAGAAATGGAAACAGGAAGCACCTGAGCTCAATTCCATGTCTCATATCAAAGGGTCTGAATACCTATGTAAATAAGGTATCAGTTGTTTTTTTAAATACATTTGCAAAAAATTCTAAAAACCTTTTTTCCCTTTATCATTTTGGGGGTATTGTGTGTAGATTAATGAGGAGTTTTTATATTTTTTATCCATTTTACAATAAGGCTGTAAAATAACAAAATGTGGGAAAAGTCAAGGTGTCTGAAATACTGTACTTTGTTTGGTAAGGTCACTGTGGGATGTTACATGTCATATGTCATTTCGGTACAAGTCGAGGGGAAAGAGGCAGAACAGTGGGGCACACGCTTCTGTACTGTCCTGTTCTGACATTGACTGACTGAGTACCAAATCATCCCAGTCAGAAGTCAAGACTGCAGAGTGCTCTAAGGCTGACAGACACACACACACCCACAAAATACACACACACACACAAAATACACACACACACACACAAAATACACACACACACACACACACACACACACACACACACACACACACACACACACACACACACACACACACACACACACACACACACACACACACACACACACTTTTCCTGTTGCCAACAGGCACTCCCAGAACATGACATGTTCTTCACTGGAGGAAATACGGACTTCCAATCACACACCTGCACACACGTGTCATCCCACCACCAACACTAGACCTATACAACGCAATACACATATACCACATACAACAAATCGCTCACACAATCGCTTATAGGCGCATCACGCACACAAAGTACACACAACCCATCCTCCCTTCCTCTACACATATTGTCTTTCCCCCTCCCTTAACCCCCATCTTCCTGAAGCCTTTGCAGCCCTGCTCTTGCTGCAGGGCCCAGGAGGAGGAATAGCCTTGTTAACGCCTTCACAAACCAGGTGGAAGAAGGGATTGCAGAGAGGCGTGATCGATGGAGCACAAATGGGGGCAGGGCAGGAGGAGTGAGGGAGTGTGGAAAAGACAGAGGAGAGGAAAAGAAGTGCAGGGCAATGAGTTGGCCAACCTGCTGGGTATAGAGAGAGAAACACAGTGTCATATTAAAGAGAAGAATAAGAGCCAGGGGGTGGAATGAGAAGAGGGTGAGAGGGAGAGGGAGAGAAGGAGCGAGGGAGTGACAGATGTGTAATGAGAACCCTGCACAGTGAATATTCACTCACTGAGACCAAGGCTCTGAAAGCTTTGATCACATATGACAGCAAGAGACTGGAGCCCTCCTGGGAATATGCCTGTGGCTGGTGTGTGTGTATGTGTGTGTGTGTGTGTGTGTAACACACTACATCTGTCTGTGTTTGTGACAGCAGTCATCGCTAATCACTCAGTGGGTGTTGTCTTACAGCTCACGGTCATGCTGAAAGAGGGAAAGGGGAGGTAGGGGTTGGGGTGAAGGAGTGGGGAGACCGGGGGAGACCGCAAGGTGGGGCAGGGGACAAGATCAGTGCAGCAAGTCAACCTCCACCCCACCCCCACAATCTGCAACCTACTCCCAAATGACACTACAAAAGAGCACACAAACCAGTAAGTAAACCATGTCACTTTCCACGTAGAATGATGTCTTATCTACAGTCCAAATCCCTCCTGCTTTGTGTGGATTCCAGCAGACTTTCAATAAGATGATGACCACTCCCTGTTGCCCGTCGATAGCCGCTCTGAGTCAGCATTATTCTCAGGTACGGGGGGTTTATGGTCACATCCATCAGATAGATTGCTGATGATAGGGTCAAAGGGTAATTTCAAATACTCTGCGCCGCTTTTCTAAACTGCCGTAAAATATCACTAGTGGCCTTTCTCTGGGGCTGAATGGGGCAATTTCCATAAACGTGGCCTAGCAGCAGTGAGTCAGAGAGGCACTGTGGAATACTAAATAAGGGGTTTGATCTAAACTCATTAAACTAGTGTTTAAAGCAGCCAAACACCCCCAGGCCTAACCAGCCACTGAGACAATCACAGTGACACGCAGATTATTATAATCCAGACAAAAATGTTTATGGTAATCCAGCTCGTCTCTCGCTGTAGACTGCAGTATAGCAAACACAGAATCACAGCCAAGACATCGGTAATATTTGTGCATGACAAAAATCATGCAACTCAACTTTAACAAGAGCAACATTATTGTGACATAAAAAGTATCATATGATGGCATGTTGAGAACTCAGCACCCCCACCCTCCATGACACATGCTGCCCCTCCAACAGCATCTGGTCTCCCATCCAAGAACTGACCAGGACCAACCCTGCTTAGCTTCAGAAGCAAGCCAGCAGTGGTCAGCAGCATACCACCCTGCATACCACTGCTGGCTTGCTTCTGAAGCTAAGCAGGGTTGGTCATGGTCAGTTCCTGGATGGGAGACCAGATGCTGTTGGAGGGCCAGTAGGAGGCACTCTTTAATCTGGTCTAAAAAATATCCCAATGCCCCAGGCCAGTGATTGGGGACACTGCCCCAGCCCAGTGATTGGGGACACTGCCCTGTGTAGGGTGCCGTCTTTCAGATGGGACGTTAAATTGGTGTCTTGACTCTCTGAGGTCATTAAAGATCCCATGGCACTTATCGTAAGAGTAGTGGTGTTAACCCTGGTGTCCTGGTTAAATTCCCAATCTGGCCCTCCAAACCATTACGGTCATCTAATAATCCCCAGTTTATAATTGGCTCATTCATCCCCTTTAACAATTCCCCAGGTCGTTGCTGCAAATGAGAACGTGTTCTCAGTCAACTTACCTGGTAAAATAACAGATAAATAAAATCCTGTAACAAACTGGGTGCACAAGGGAGTCCAAAGAATATAGGCCAGATAGACATGCTGACATATCATGCCGCAAAATGTATCCTTCTCATTCAGTTGCCATAAATCATTGAATACACCAACCAGCTACTGATATCCTGTACAGAATTAAACATATTTTTGTGATTTGCAGATGCTGAAACTACACTTAAAACATGTAGAATCATATCTTTCCTGTCAGTTCGTTTGCTCTCATGCACCGCTAGCCGGACAGCCAATGGTGGTGTTTGTTCCTCTCACCTTGCTCCCACCTCCTCAAGGGCTACTGGTGCCGAGCCAGCACTGCCCTGTCACTGACCCAAACCAACTGAGTCAGATACCATGATTCACTATTACAGTATGTGTCCATCTACGAAATTCAATTAATGTGCGTCCACATGTGTTTGTTGGAAAAACATTGAAATTGAGCAAGAGCCAGAATCTTCCAGTTGTTTGTCATAATGCCTGTAACGAGACGAGTTCCGAGACAAGGTCCTTCTTGGGCTACGCGAGCGTGATGTTAACATAGAGAGAGGGGGAGCTGAGGCAGATAGCTGTCATGAGATGCTGCCCTATGAGCTGTATGGCTGTGTGAGGACTCTATGGTGTGGGGACTGTTGGTCCTCTGTGGCCTGGAGCAGGGTGGCTAACCCAGGTCCCATCAGTAAACAGCCCGCTGAGGGAGATGAGAGCTGAGAGAGGGCTGGGGCAGCTGGGACAGGGAGTGTGTTCCCACTGTTAGTCACACTGCATGACAGAGTCTGCCACACACATTAACAATGATTAATACACACAGAAGTGAGACAGGGAGAGAGAAGAATGAGATGGAGATGCCGAGGGGGGCAGAGAAAGCGAGATACAGTGGGAGGGAGATGGTGAGGAACAGATGGTTGAAATCACAGAGTCACACGAAAGAGGAGATGTTCACCTTAGTGGGAAGGGATGACACATCAACACTGACAGCCTGTGATATACAACCCCTCCACCTCCGAAACCCCCAGTACCTTCCCCTCTCCTCCTTCACACGGTCTCTTCCCTAACCCAACCTCCCCTGCACTTCACACTACCAAGTTCAGATTTTGTATTTCTACCACCCCTAAATTCAAACCCCTCTAGCTTGCTGACCCACTCGTTTTTACTATCCTCTCAGAGATCCAGACACTACTGTTAATGTGACTCAAAAAAGGATCCATCTCACTTCTTATCATCTTTACCCTATACAAAACCCAGCCCTCTCTTTCACTCTGCCTCTCCCATTCTCCCTCTCCAGCTGCTGTGTCTCTCTCAGACAGCAGATAGGCATGGGCATGTGCAAGGAAGCACTGATGAATGGGGATACACTCACGGTGCATGGGAAGGTCGCTTGACTCACTAGCTTCAAATCAGATACACCTCGTTCAAAAGATGATGGTCCTGAGAATGACCAGCAAATGGACGACAGTCGATGTCATTATCAAATGCAGGAGCAGAGGCAGGGGAGGGGAGAGGTAGCATACTTAGCCTTTCCACTGAGAAACATATCCAGATCAGTTAATGATGCAGAATGTGCACACCACGCTGACATTAACATTTGGTACAGTGCAGTGCACGCGTTCAACTTAACCAGTTGATAACAACACATTGGCACAACCTCGGAGTCACACACAATTACAATAGCCTACACACACACACACACACACACACACACACACACACACGAACAGCAACCCCCTGGCAAACATATTAATATAATATGTACATTTTTTATCAATATGGGATCTTGTTTTTGTGTAGCTGCCTGTGAGCTGCCCAGAATGTCACGTTTCGTTTCTTGTTTTTGGTGAGTTGCATATTTATTAAACATGTGGAACTCTAAGTGCGCTGCGCCTTGGTCCGATCCTTCCATCGACGATCGTGACAAAAGATCCCACCACCCACGGACCAAGCAGCGTGCCCAGGAGGAGCAGGGATCCTGGGACTGGGAGGAAAGCCAGGAGTGGAGTACACCCTGAACGTGGGACGAAATCATGGCAGAAGAAAGAAGCCTGCCATGGAAGCAGGTGGAAGCAGCGAAGGAGCAACAGCGACGACGCCGGGGTTCGCGGCCACAATGACAGCCCCAATATTTTTTTGGGGGGTGGCACACAGGGTGGTCGGCGGTGCCGAGGTGTGAACCAGAGACAACCTGGGAGGAGGTAGAGAGGTGGTCGGTCGACCCAGAGGGAGTGCCAGAGCCCGCCTGGGAGTCAGTAGAACAGTGCGAGGGGGGATACCGGAGAATGGAGATGGCGAGGAGTATGCGGCAACATAGGCCTTTGGAGGAGCGTGTCACCAGTCCGGTGCAATCTGTGCCGGTCCCACACATCAGGCCTCCAGTGCGCCTCCCCAGTCCGGTACGTTCTGGGTCTCCTCCTCGTACTTGCCCTGAAGTACGTGTTCCCAGTCCGGTACGTCATGTGCCTGCTCCCCGCACTCGCCCTGATGTACGCCTCCACAGCCCAGTACGTCCTGTGCTAGCTCCTCGCACTCGCCCTGAAGTGCGTGTCACCAGTCCGTTGCCACCTGTACCGGCCCCACGCATCAGTCCTCCAGTGCGCCTCCCCAGTCCAATACGTTCTATGCCTGCTCCTCGCACTCGTCCTGAAGTGCGTGTCACGAGTCCGGTACCACCAGTGCCGGCCCCACGCACCAGGCTTCCTGCGACGACCCCTAGTCCAGAGCCTCCAGGGGGGGATCCCAGTCCGGAGCCTTCTGCGACGATCTACGCTCCGGAGTCCCCGGCGATGATTCACGATCCATTCATTCCAACGATTGTGACAGGAACCACTAAGACTCTTCCTAGAGCTAGCCACCCGGCAAAACTGAGCAATCGGGGGAGAAGGGCCTTGGTCAGGGAGGTGACCAAGAACTCGATGGTCACTCTGACAGAGCTCCAGAGTTCCTCTGTGGAGATTGGAGAACCTTCCAGAAGGACAACCATCTCTGCAGCACTCTACCAATCAGGCCTTTATGGTAGAGTAGCCAGATGTAAGCCACTCCTCATTAAAAGGCACCTGACAGCCCGCTTGGTGTTTTCCAAAAGGCACCTAAAGGGCTTCCAGACCATGAGGAACAAAATTCTCTGGTCTGCTGAAACCACGATTTAACTCTTTGGCCTGAATGCCAAGCATCAGGTCTGGAGGAAACCAGGCACCATCCCTACGGTAAAGCATGGTGGTAGCAGCATCATGCTGTGGATATGCTTTTCAATGGCAGGGACTGGGAGACCAGTCAGGATCAAGGGAAAGATGAACGGAGCAAAGTACAGAGAGCTCCTTGATGAAAACCCGCTCCAGAGCACTCAGGACCTCAGACTGGGGCGAAGGTTCACCTTTCCACAGGACAACAACCCTAAGCACACAGCCAAGATAATGCAGGAGTGGCTTCGGAACAAGTCTCCGAATGTCCTTGAGAGGCCCAGACAGATTCCGGACTGGAAAGACCTGAAAATAGCTGTGCAGCGACACTCCCCATCTAACCTGAGAGCTTGACTGCAGAGAATCATGTGAAACTCCGCAAATACAGGTGTGCCAAGCTTTTAGCGTCATACCCAAGAAGGCTCAAGGATGTACTCGCTGCCAAAGGTGCTTGAACAAAGTACTGAGTAAAGGGTCTGAATACTTATGTAAAAGTTATGTTTTTGTACATTTGCAATCATTTCAAAAAACCTGTTTTGCTTTGTCATTATGGGGTATTGTGTGTAGATTGATGACAGTTCAATTCATTTTAGAATAAGGCTGTAACATAGCAAAGTGTGGAAAAAGTTAAGGGGTCTGAATAGTTTCGGAATGCACTGCGTGCCCCCAATAATACGTATGATCCGTGACCCGTACAGGATACAAACAACAACTAAGCTCATGAGATTAGTTATATTCTTAAAGAAATACCATTCATTAATACGTCTAAAACTGGATGTAGCAACTGCTGATTGCCCCTTTACAAGTAGCAGAGAACCCACTGGAAATGTTATTTCAAAATGTAGCAATACCGCATATTTTAAAGCACACTATGAGAAGTATAATGCCACCAAGGTGTTGTATGCATCATGTACGGTTCACGGATCATTGGGGTCTTACAGAGGGGTATGAACAGTCCTAAAAAGGTCCTAAAATGTCCAATTCATCATGATTTTTTTTTTTAAATGGTTTGTGTTACAAATAAATAAAGCAAATCAAACAAAAACGTCCTCCCAATTAAGTAAATAAGATAAAAATATTTTTGGGTCAAGCCAAGCAAATGGTGGAGAAGACCCATCTTCCTGCCAGAGGAGTGCCAACTTGATTTACATATAAACTCAGCAAAAAAGAAACGTCCCTTTTTAAAGGACCCTGTCTTTCAAAGATAATTCGTAAAAATACAAATAACTCCACAGATCTTCATTGTAAAGGGTTTAAACACTGTTTCCCATGCTTGTTCAATGAACCCTAAACAATTAGTGAACATGCACCTGTGGAACGGTCGTTAAGACACTAACAGCTTAAGCAATTAGGTCACAGTTATGAAACCTTAGGACACTAAAGAGGCCTTTCTATGGACTCTGAAAAACACCAAAAGGAAGATGCCCAAAGTCTCTGCTCATCTGTGTGAACGTGCCTTAGGCATGCTGCAAGGAGGCATGAGGACTGCAGATGTGGCCAGGGCAATAAATTGTAATGTCCGTACTGTGAGACGCCTAAGACAGCGCTACAGGGAGACAGGACGGACAGCTGATCGTTCTCGCAGTGGCAGACCACGTGTAACAACACCTGCACAGGATCGGTACATCCGAACATCACACCTGCGGGACAGGTACAGGATGGCAACAACAACTGCCCGAGTTACACCAGGAACGCACAATCCCTTCATCAGTGCTCAGACTGTCCGCAATAGGCTGAGAGAGGCTGGACTGAGGGTTTGTAGGCCTGTTGTAAGGCAGATATCCTCACCAACCACCACCGGCAACAACATTGCCTATGGGCACAAACCCACCGTCGCTGGACCAGACATGACTGGTAAAAGTGCTCTTCACTGACGAGTTGTGGTTTTGTCTCACCGGGGGTGATGGTCGGATTTGCGTTTATCGTCGAAGGAATGAGCGTTACACTGAGGCCTGTACTCTGGAGCGGGATCGATTTGGCAGTGAAGGGTCCATCATGGTCTGGGGCGGTGTGTCACAGCATCAACGGACTGAGCTTCTTGTCATTGCAGTGTGTGTTACAGGGAAGACATCCTCTTCCCTCATGTTGTACCCTTCCTGCAGGCTCATCCTGACATGACCCTCCAGCATGACAATGCCACCAGCCATACTGCTCGTTCTGTGCGCGATTTCTTGCAAGACAGAAATGTCAGTGTTCTGCCATGGCCATCGAAGAGCCCGGATCTTAATCCAATGGAGCACGTCTGGGACCTGTTGGATCGGAGGGTGAGGGCTAAGGCCATTCCCCTCCATGTGAAATGTCTGGGAACTTGCACACTGTTACTTTTGATTTTGACTCCCCCCGTTGTTCAGGGACACATTATTCAATTTGTGTTAGTCACATGTCTGTGGAACTTGTTCAGTTTATGTCTCAGTTGTTGAATCTTGTTATCTTCATACAAATATTTACACATGTTAAGTTTGCTGAAAATAAACGCAGTTGACAGTGAGAGGACGTTTCTTTTTTTGTTGAGTTTAGTTCCCACCAAGCATGGCAATTGTTACATAGTTCATCTCACTTCCTGTTGGCTGGCACGGTAGAGTGTTAATCAGCATTCCCCAAAGGTACCTGAACTGGAATGGCAAAGATACGCTGCTGGGGAGACAGACCCGCATCAGTCTATCCATAGTCTCACTAATTTCTCACTCCCTTCCCCTCTTTTGTTTCTCTCCCTCTCTTTTTCTCTGTGCCTATGAATGTTTCCACTCTGTGCACTTGTGTGTGTTATTGTGCCTGTAGCACATAAACAAAGAAGAATGAAAAGAGAGCAACCAACTGTTCTACATCCCAGATATGTCACTCTGTCAACCCCTACTCTCTCTCTCCCTCTTCCTCTCTCATTCCCTCTTCCTCTCTGTCTCTCTCTCTCTCAGCTGTTTAGAGGACTGAAAAATGCACACTGCACCCATATAAATACTTCATCCCTAATTGAATTTGAAACTGTGGAAGGGAAGGGAAAAAAGAAAAGCAGACCGAGGGGCTGTGCTTCCATCATCCTTTCACCCCTTTCTCCATTATCCTCTCTTTTTCTCTCTCACTCTCGCTGATGGACGTGGAGGAGTGAGGGATAACATTTGATACTTTAGCTTGACTATCGCTATAAATGCTTATTGTGTTGTTGTTGCCTCCACCATTAGGTCACTGATTACCATAATGTATGTTCATATGCCTGTTTATATCCCTGTGCATAATTGCAGTTCATTTGAATGGTATTGACACTGACCTACTTTGATTGCAAAGGACTGGAACACACAGATGGGGCTTTTCTGTATTTACCAGAGGTGCCAGGCAGCTGTGTGTGTGTGTGTGTGTGTGTGTGTGTGTGTGTGTGTGTGTGTGTGTGTGTGTGTGTGTGTGTGTGTGTGTGTGTGTGTGTGTGTGTGTGTGTGTGTGTGTGTGTGTGTGTGTGTGTGTGTGTGTGTGTGTGTGTGTGTGTGTGTGTGTGTGTGGTGCGCCTGCAGGAGTCCCTGTAACTCCATTAGAGGATAGATCAAATGTCCAATTAATGGTGGCCAATATTGTGAGATATCGTCAGGCTACCCTCACATATCTCAAATGACATGATCAGTAGACGTTTACTGATCATGAAAGCTGTTACTTGTTGTATAACTCTGATGATAGAGGTAAATTTGACAATGATTTTGCATGGAATAATCTGAAATGTGTAGTTCTGACTATGCTCTTCAAGAGGTGATGATATTACAACCAAATACTTAACATCATTGGAGTGAACACTGATTTTATAGGGCCCTAATCACACTACTCTTAGCCAGAGAGCAGGTCATGAGGAGGAGAGAGGAATAGGGGAGAGGGGATTGAGGAAAAGGGTCTGGAGAGGAGAAGAGGTTGAGGGAGAAGCGAGGAGAGGAGATTAATGTGAGAAATTCAAGAGGGAATGATGCGGAAGGAGGAAGGAGAGAGGGATGGGGAGTTGGTTGGCAGAAGAGGGTAAGGGAAGAGAGGGATGTTAGAGGGTTGGGCAATAAGGATGAGGAGGGCAGGGAATGAAAGGAGCGAGTGACAGATGGGAGACAAGGACCGACAGAGAGTTGCGTGCAGGTGTGGGCGCGTGCTTGTAAAACTCGTCCCTGGGCCCTGCTCTAACACGGAGCCAGCTGATGGATCTACCATACCCTGATCAAACACATCAATCAATAACACAGCAGCAACACCACAGAGCAGCACAGCGATGCAGACATGATCACTTAAAGTGCACTGCACACATACCCTCTACTACCACTGCAAGGACATTACTGTATACACACACACACACCTCTATCCCTCAGCGATTATCTCCACTTCAACATTGCTACAGTGTATCAGCCCTAAACCATCTCCCATATGCCTTTGCTACAGTATGTTTTGCCCCTCAACAATATTTCCTGCTAGAGCAGCCATCTCCTCTCAATGATCTTCCCCAATGTATAGGCCCTTTCTAAGGATACCAATTGAATCCTCCTCCCAAGGGCAATAGTTCCCAACTGTTGCAGTGGCCTCCAGGCCACTTGCCCCCAGCAGCACATACATAGAGTCCAGTATAAGTGGTACAGGGAGTGTCAGTGATGGGGGCAGGGTGTGCCCAAGGGCAGTGCTTCAGCACATTAGCAGGCTCCCAGGGCCACATGATACAAACTGACCTTGAGGAGCTCTGGTTCCGTTCCATTACATAACCACGGCTCCCTATCTCTATGTCATATTGAGGGTTAGGCTGTGTAGCACAGGTCTAATTAGTGATTGGGGACAAAATCGATACAGTTACATATCGGGATATTCTTTTTGACGATATATTGTAACATATCGTTTTGACAATATTGCAATATTATTTTTGCACTAGTTGGCTGTACCGGCACCAAAAGTCCAGTATTTTTCCATCAGAGGTTGTTCTCCATCTTCTTTTTAAATAGGGAGACCATTTTTTTGGAGAACACTTGATTCTATGACTAATCAAAACTCATTTTTCGCATGCCTCTCTCTTGTCCCTCTGCAGCAGGCATATGGAGAGCAATATGTTTGTGTTGTGTCTTGGGCTATGCCGGATTAAGTGATATGACATGCTATTCTATAAAATAATTTCTCTGTAAATAACATTACCTGATTAACCTAATCAGGCAAATGTAACTAACTAGAAAGTCAGGGCACCACGAAATAATGTTTATAGAGCTGTTATCTTCCGAATAAACTCTTAAAGACCTCGTAATCTTTTACATCAATAGCAGTCAATATTTAATTGTCACCTTGTTAAGTCTCATCTGAAAGTTGTAAATTCTTAGTTATCTTCACAAACCCTGGCTAACAAGTTGAATCAGCAATACAAAATGTGGTTGAATTATTTATTTACCTAATATCTAAATAATCACACAGAATTACATATACACAGAATGTATCATACATTGATTACAATTTATGTCATAAAGGAAAACTTCCCTAGCGGACGGAACAGCTAGACAACACAAGGAAAGTGGGTGGGGTTTTGAATGAAAGAGCAAAAAGACTGAGGAACAAAGGGAGAAGCTATGTCTCTATCGGGCCATAGGCAGCTACTATATCGTAAATACAGAATATTATGCATTCTAAATAACCTCCTATTTGGAAAAGGAAAATGCAATAAATATTTACTCTGAGCTGCGCTTCGATCGGTTGGTCGTAGATGGGAGGTCGGGTTGTCCTTTGAAGAATGTCTGGTGGTAGGACGGCTGCTTTGTAGTATCGTTGTTTGTGTTAGACTGTATACGTCGTCCGTCCTTTCCTAGCCCACGTTTACAGCGACTGCTGCTAACTCAACGGCTAGGAGGTATCTCTTCTGGAGTGAATAAGAGTTCAAAGTTCATACCAAGTTGCCATACTTTAAGTTCATGCTATATTTTGGCTGGTATAGTCAAAATTCATCCTTCCGGAGTGTAGGTCGTCACCTTCACATTGAAATTTGATGCCAATTTCGTTAGGTTCTTGCTGAGGTTGGCTTAGTTCTGTAGGTGGTCTTTGTCCTTTCAATGTGGGGATGGTAAGTCCTCACGTCCTTGGAACAGGAAGTTACATTTTCGACAACGAGTTTATATAGTGGTAAAAGAAGGGCGTGTTTCATAGTTTACAACCAAAGTCTGTTCACTTGGACGGGGCCTCTGAGTGAGCAGAGTTTCTCTTTGACAAACCATTCTCTCATTTTTTCACAAATAGTTTCATATTTAAACATTTAAATTGCACAACAATTCCATGTGAATCTGATTAGAATGTGTCGACTTTCCAAGCTACAGTTTGTGTCAACCTGTCATTAGTAATAATGTCTCAGACAACAACTGATCTGAGATCATATTCATATTCATGTGTACCAACGCATATTTTCAACTGGTTGGATTACCGAAATATGGTTCTGTTTCCCATCTTTTGATGTCACCAGACTCCCTCTCAATGTTAACAAAGGGATTTTCAATAGTCACATCGGTAGAGTAGAGAGAGGAAAAAGGGGAAAGATATTTATGGGGCTCATAAACCTCCCCCTCAGGCTAAAATCATGACATTTGGAACATTGAATCGAAATAAATCACAGCATCGAATCACAATACATATAGGATTGTGAGAATGGCAATACATATCATATCGGGGCCAAAGTATTGTGATAATATGGTATCTTGAGGTCCCTGGTACATTTCCAGCCTTAGGTCTAATGGCCAGCTCCTGCAGCAGACTGGGGGAATGGTAATTGAGACAAACACTGTGTGTGATCAGATGAAAACAGCCCCAATCTGTGAGGAGCTCATTTATCTTGTAGTTGCAGTATGTTAGATGAAATGAAAGTCAATTAAATGGAGCCGCTGTCACCAGTTGTAGCTGCTGTGTGTTTTTGTGCAAACTGTCTGCACCCAATCTCTGCATGGTTGGTGCGTAGCATTTGTGTCTTGATGTGTCACATGTTATGTCATCATGTGTCTTCATCACCCCCCACCCACACCCCCTCCCCGATACGTCAGGAGGGTGAGAGCACATAAGTCACTTCAGATGCCTGCCTCTTGACCCAAGGTCAAAATAGAATGTGCAGATAAAATTTACTGCCATTACCCCTCCCCTGCACTAGAGTGGCTCTGATTGGCTTGTTCCTCTAGAGAGGCGATGTTCTGATTAACGGGCGGGCTGATAGAAGAGCTGTTTGATTGGTGGGTTATCCGACAGGAACATATTTATCTGAGTGACATTGGCAGATTGGCTCCCTGATTTCACACATGGAAAACACAAGAGCTAGGGCCCACGTCCCTGGTATTCTCCTCTCCGTCCGTCCTACAGGTACATATTTCCCATCCCAGTGCTCTCACTCCATCCAGTCCCTTTCAGACCAGTGGGCTGGAGAGATGTTATGTCAATAGTCCCTAAAATACTACAGTGAGGTGGAAGTGAGTGGGGAGAGGAAACCTTCGAGACAAACAGATACTGTGGAGGACACCAGCCCCCCTTCCCCAGTCTCACCCCCCTTCCCCAGCCTCAACCCCTTACATCTGGGCCTCGGGTTGGCAGTGTGTCTGCTGGCAGCGGGCCACACTTTGGGCTGAGGTATAACATTTGCTCAGACAAAGTTCCTGAAGTTCTAATGAAGCTATTGATTTTTGATGAGCCAATACAGAGCGCTTTGGTCTTTATTTAGGAGCTGTAGTGGATCTCCTTTCGTAACTTCATCCAATTACCCTGCACTGAGACAAGTCAGAGACATGACATCTATCCAGAACAGGACTGGTCCCAGAAACATAGGAACCATTCCAGACAATACGCGCAAAAACACAATGTTATGTCACCACAAACAGACACACATCATGTAGACAGACATGTTTTGAGATTCACACACACACACACACACACACACACACACACACACACACACACACACACACACACACACACACACACACACACACACACACACACACACACACACACACACACACACACACACACGCACACACAAATGCAGTGAGAACCCTGGGGTTGCGACAGCTGCGAGTCCAGCTGAAGATGAAAACATGTGGAAGAGGTCCCTAGGCTGGGCATCCACCCTTCTCACCTCTCATCTGCCCTCCACACCACTCCCCCCACCATCCCCCTTTCTCCCTCTCTATGTCTCCCTCTCCACAGTAACTTGTGTAAATCAGTATATTTCGGGATCACATGAATTCTTAACTACGCCACATACAGTATGTTGAGTATGCCTTTCAGAGGACAGCACAGATATAGCACAATCAAGTCAACCTACTTTTTCAGCTGAGTCACAGTGCCGTGATCAGAAGAACAGCTTCAGTTTTCAGCTTCTTAAAAGTACTCTTTCATAAAGCCCCCCTCCATTACTTTATTACTAATCCAGACAGTTAAGCTCTTGGCACTTCCTGAAGGTAAAGAGGACCCTCTAAGACCTCATAATCATGGCTCTCCAGTTGAAGTGTTATGGTAACTGTATACCTAAGGAGATGTAAAACATGTCATCCTTTAGCCCACCCACTTCTACCGTATGTGGCGGGAAAACACAAAAAATACTGACTTTACGGTGCATCAAATGTAAATGTATTTTGTAAAAATTAACATTGTACTACGCGGTTAATCTGTTAATTTGACATGCAATAGTTTATTAGCAGATCTGTTTGCATCTCTGTATGTGCTTTAGCCAATCATTTTTACACGTTGTCAAGCTGTACATAATGTCTACCATGACAACGAACACAACAGGGAATTTAGCTAAATTGCTAATTGATCTGCTACCAGACCAGTAGTTTATATTCCATTCGATTAATTTATACACATCATGAGCTTGGGACTAGGTGCATTTCTGTCAACAGTTTGTTCTTGACATAGCCTTGTTCTGTTAAATTTTCTCTACCTATATAGCACTTTTAATACCCTAAATAATGTTGTTAAGTTCAAAAGAATTCAGTAGCGCTACAACCTGCCCAGCAAGACTTGGCAGATCAATCCTCTGTTTCTATCTGTCCTTCACACCTTCAGTTAGTGTTTTTTATTTTTATTTTATTTCACCTTTATTTAACCAGGTAGGCTAGTTGAGAACAAGTTCTCATTTACAACTGCGACCTGGCCAAGAGAAAGCATAGCAGTGTAAACAGTCAACAACACAGAGTTACACATGGAGTAAACAATAAACAATTCAATAACACAGTAGCACGGAATACCCCAAACTGAAACTTCGGTACTTTTTCAATAAACATTTTTTTTAACGTTCGGTACTTCTGTCAAATGTGTCTCATGAGATTGAGAGGATGAAGTCTGTCTATCAGCGCAGCCCCTTTATAGTGGAAAGAGCAAATTGCATGCTCCACTTACTCAATCATTGGTACAGCTGTCTGGGCTGCATTGTTAGCTCCCCACTCATGCTACACAGAAGTTAACACACTTGAATAATGCAAAACGGCATGTAGAAATATTGAAATGCAAAACAATGTCAATACAGGCTAGAACACTGTTACAATGCAATAGCATTGCAATGCCGGTAGCTTCCAGTTTGAATTGTGGGCTAACTTTCCTTGCTAGCTTAGAGCTGAAGCAAATTTCAATTCATTACCCTAGCACTTTGTTTGTGATAATATGCTAAGCATAACAGAAAATATTCTGATTTCAAAGTGACAATATCCCCCGTGCATCCCGCAAAGGCCGGAGGTGTTGCTAACATTTACGAGAGCACATTTCAATTTACAAAAAAAAAAAAATGCAGTTTTCATCTTTTGAGCTTCTAGCCATGAAATCTATGCAGCCAACGCAATCACTTTTATAGCTACTGTTTACAGGCCTCCTGGGCCATATACAGCGTTCCTCATTGAGTTCCCTGAATTCTTATCGGACCTTGTAGTCATAGCAGATAATATTCAAATTTTTGGTGACTTTAATATTCGCATGGAAAAGTCCACAGACCCACTCCAAAAGGCTTTCAGAGACATCATCGACTCAGTGGGTTTTGTCCAACATGTCTCTGGACCTACTCACTGTCACAGTCATACTCTGGACCTAGTTTTGTCCCATGGAATAAATGTTGTGGATCTTAAATGTTTTTCCTCATAATCCTGGACTATCGGACCACCATTTTATTACGTTTGCAATTGCAACAAATAATCTGCTCAGACCCCAACCAAGGAGCATCAAAAGTCGTGCTATAAATTCACAGACAACACAAAGATTCCTTGATGCCCTTCCAGACTCCCTCTGCCTACCCAAGGACGTCAGAGGACAAAAATCAGTTAACCACCTAACTGAGGAACTCGATTTAACCTTGCACAATACCCTAGATGTAGTTGCACCCCTAAAAACTAAAAACATTTCTCATAAGAAACTAGCTCCCTGGTATACAGAAATACCCGAGCTCTGAAGCAAGCTTCCAGAAAATTGGAACGGAAATGGCGCCACACCAAACTGGAAGTCTTACGACTAGCTTGGTAAGACAGTACCGTGCAGTATCGAAGAGCCCTCACTGCTGCTCGATCATCCTATTTTTCCAACTTAATTGAGGAACATAAGAACAATCCAAAATGTATTTTTGGTACTGTCGCAAAGCTAACTAAAAAGCAGCATTCCCCAAGTGAGGATGGCTTACACTTCAGCAGTAATAAATTAATGAACTTCTTTGAGGAAAAGATCATGATTATTAGAAAGCAAATGACGGACTCCTCTTTAAATCTGCTTATTCCTTCAAAGCTCAGTTGTCCTCAGTCTGCACAACTCTGCCAGGACCTAGGATCAAGGGAGACACTCAAGTGTTTTAGTATTATATCTCTTGACACAATGATGAAAATAATCATGGCCTCTAAACCGTCAAGCTGCATACTGGACCCTATTCCAACTAAACTACTGAAAGAGCTGCTTCCTGTGCTTGGCCCTCCTATGTTGAACATAATAAAACGGCTCTCTATCCACCGGATGTGTACTAAACTCAGTAAGTGGCAGAAATAAAGCCTCTCTTGAAAAAGCCAAACCTTGACCCAGAAAATATTTTTAAAAATCTATCAGCCTATATCGAATCTTCCATTCCTCTCAAAAATTTTAGAAAAGGCTGTTGCGCAGCAAATCACTACCTTCCTGAAGACAAACAATGTATACGAAATGCTTCAGTCAGGTTTTAGACCCCATCATAGCACTGAGACTGCACTTGTGAAGGTGGTAAATTACCTTTTAATGGCATCAGACCGAGCTCTGCATCTGTCCTCGTCCTCCTAGACCTAGGTGCTGCTTTTGATACCATCAATCACCACATTCTTTTGGAGAGATTGGAAACCCAAATTGGTCTACACGGACATGTTCTTGCCTGGTTTAGATCTTATCTGTCGGAAAGATATCAGTTTGTCTCTGTGAATTGTTCCTCTGACAAATCAACTGTAAATGTCAGTGTTCCTCAAGGTTCCGTTTTAGGACTACTATTGTCATCACTATATATTTTACCTCTTGGGGATGTCATTCGAAAACATAATGTTAACTTTCACTGCTATGCGGATGACACACAGCTGTACATTTCAATGAAACATGGCGAAGACCCAAAATTGCACTCGCAAGACTGCCTGTGTTTCAGACATAAGGAAGTGGATGGCTGCAAACTTTCTACTTTTAAACTCGGACAAAACAGATATGCTTGTTCTAGGTCCCAAGAAACAAAGAGATCTTCTGTTGAATCTGACAATTAATCTTAAGGGTTGTACAGTTGTCTCAAATAAAACTGTGTAGGACCTCGACATTACTCTGGGCCCTGATCTCTCTTTTGACGAACATATCAAGACTGTTTCAAGGACAGCTTTTTTCCATCTACGTTGCAAAAAATCAGAAACTTTCTGTCCAAAAATGATGCAGAAAAATTAATCCATGCTTTTGTTACTTCTAGGTTAGACTACTGCAATGCTCTACTTTCCGTTTACCCGGATAAAGCACTAAATAAACTTCAGTTAGTGCTAAATACAGCTGCTAGAATCCTGACTAGAACCAAAAAATGTGATCATATTATTCCAGTGCTAGCCTTCCTACACTAGCTTCCTGTCAAGGCAAGGGGTGATTTCAAGGTTTTACTGCTAACCTACAAAGCATTACATGGGCTTGCTCCTACCTATCTCTCTGATTTGTGTCCTACACTTACGCTACGGTCACAAGACGCAGGCCTCCT
Source organism: Oncorhynchus keta (assembly GCF_023373465.1). Lineage (NCBI taxonomy): Eukaryota > Metazoa > Chordata > Actinopteri > Salmoniformes > Salmonidae > Oncorhynchus > Oncorhynchus keta. Next base: position 28,491,909 of record NC_068426.1, read on the forward strand.
AATTGTCCCTAGAATTTCTAAGCAAACAGCTGGAGGCAGGGCTTTCTCCTTTAAGTCTTTACTGAAGACTCATCTCTTCAGTGGGTCATATGATTGAGTGTAGTCTGGCCCAGGAGTGTGAAGGTGAACGGAAAGACTCTGGAGCAACGAACCGCCCTTGCTGTCTCTGCCTGGCCCATTCCCTCTTTCCACTGGGATTCTCTGCCTCTAACCCTATTACAGTGGCTGATTCACTGGCTTACTGGTGCTCTTTCATGCCGTCCCTAGGAGGGGTGCGTCACTTGAGTGGGTTGAGTCACTGATGTGATCTTCTTGTCTGGGTTGGCGCCCTCCCTTGGGTTGTGCTGTGGCGGAGATCTTTGTTGGCTATACTCGGCCTTGTCTCAGGATGGTAAGTTGGTGGTTGAAGATATCCCTCTAGTGGTGTGGGGGCTGTGCTTTGGCAAAGTGGGTGGAGTTATATCCTTCCGATGATACCCCCGGACAGGGCCAAACAGGATGGCGCCACAGTGTATCCTGACCCCTCCTGTCTCAGCCTCCAGTATTTATGCTGCAGTAGTTTATGTGTCGGGGGGCTAGGGTCAGTTTGTTATATCTGGAGTACTTCTCCTGTCTTATCCGGTGTCTGTGTGAATTTAAGTATGCTCTCTCTAATTCTCTCTTTCTTTCTCTCTCTTTCTGAGGACCTGAGACCTAGGACCATGCCTCAGGACTACCTGGCCTGATGACTCCTTGCTGTCCCCAGTCCACCTGGCCGTGCTGCTGCTCCAGTTACAACTGCTCTGCCTGCGGCTATGGAATCCTGACCTGTTCACCGGACGTGCTACCTGTCCCAGACCTGCTGTTTTCAACTAATATGAACATTTGAACATCTTGGCCATGTTCTGTTATAATCTCCACCCGGCACAGCCAGAAGAGGACTGGCCTCCCCTCATAGCCTGGTTCCCCTCTAGGTTTCTTCCTAGCATTTGGCCTTTCTATTGAGTTTTTCCTAGTCACCGTGTTTCTGCACCTGCATTGCTTGCTGTTTAAGGTTTTAGGCTGGGTTTCTGTACAGGACTTTGAGATATCAGCTGATGTACAAAGAGCTATATAAATAAATTTGATTTGATTGACACCAAAAATTTTCTTAATTCACTTCATCTCCCTCGTCACCAAAAACTCATTCACTTCTTTGTCTTCCTCGCCTCCCGTCTGGTTTCCACAATATTCCATAGCCACACAAAGTCCGATTACACAGCCAAGTTCTGCCTTGTGAATGATGTCATTACTTTCTTAATAATCCTTGGAGTCTATTGACCGTGTGTCAATCTAAGTAATATAATAAAAAATCTCCATCAAAATCTGTCAGTTTAAGATAAAGATATGGGCTATGTCCCAATCCACCTCATCCGCCTATGTCGGCCTTCCGCATTTGCGGTGGAAGCTGGCCGAGCTACAGCGGTGTTTGTCAGACCATGACACATGCAGAAAATCGGTCTTCCCACAAAATTGTTGAAAGGGGAGAATCACACGGACACGATGGTGTTCTCCGTTTTGCTCTACTATCCCAACAAGTGTCACGGGACTAGTCTAAAGGTAACCATAACAAATTAATGGAAGTATGGAGGTAGTTTTGTTCCAAAAACCAGCCTATTTCGTTAAATGATTTCCGAAGCTTTTTAGGGTCAATTTTGTTCTCAGTGATTTTATCAGCAAATTAACCACATCCATCCAGCTCTGTGCTTCATTTCTGTGACGTTTATATAGGAGAAAATCAGGCTGCGCTTGAGAGATCTTAAAATTTCTTAAAGGCCTTATTCCTTGTTTTTAATACTGAAGATTCTAGAATCTCATGAGGGCTAGATCTCTGCTTTACTCTGACCCTTCTAATGGGAGGGTTGAAAGGCTTCGCAGGCACTGTCTACCCCTACACTATTGAACACAGGTGACCAGTCAATTTGAACCATTTGCTCCCTAAATATTCCAACACAGTATTTTTTTGTCCTCGGATTCTAACGGTTTTTTGAAAGTGAAATATATCTTTAACAACCCTCCTTGTGCAAAATGTAATAAAATTACCGTTGAGACTATTACTACACTTTGCGATATTATAGATTTATCAGACACCAATATTAAGTCAACCGTACTTTGCACTGTTTCATATACCCAGGTGGGATCTTTTATCATTTGGCGTCAGAGCAAGTGATTTACAGAAGTGCTTAAATACATTGTGGGTTTGCAGAAATCAGTATTGAAATCCCTTAGCAAAATTATTTCCTTCACCAGGGAATCATTACAGTTTGACAACACAATTTCGAGACCCTCATTGAATTCATTCTGATTGGGCAGCCTGTAACACCCCCCCAACAAAAGTGGTTTTGGGAAGGCATATATCCAGCCTGACGGTCTCCAGATCATCAATTAAATCCGGTAGGTATCAAAGTCAAAATTCTGGTATCGCAAACAACACCACCGTCAGTTGCCATGGGGAACCACATCCAAGGCCTGACATCAGGGATTCTGGGCCAGCTACTGTTTGTGTGCAAGTACAAACTCACGCACATGCAGTACGGACATACAGTACACAACAACACACAGTCACACAGACCCATGCACATCGATACACATACATTGGCCCAAAAACAGTAGTGCGATCTAGAATCTTTTATTTTTTGTCAGCTATGTTTTTTCATATCTTTAAATGTCACTCTTCACAACAACAATTAGAGCTAAAATAATTCTGACTGCAGCTGGAAATTAGCCTAGTCCTCTGTCCGCAGAACAAGATCTGTTGTGATCTGTTGTGTTTGATAGATTTGGCCCCAGATCCCAGTAAACATCATCTTCCTCTCCCATGAGGGTTGCAGGTAAAAGTATGACAGATGAGATGGACTAGGTCCTTACGCCACATTGAGAACAATGGTCTGTGTTCAGTGACATGTTAGGCCATGTTAAAGCCCAGATGCCTTTTAACAAACTGGTACTTAAGATCGTAATTGAATTTTCGGCAATGCATTGGCTGGCACTAAACGAGTCATGAGACTAGTTATATTACTATCAGAAGCCTGCACTGAGAATAACCTCTTACTGTAATATTTCATACAACCCTCTGAACTCTCATTTTAGCCCAAGCTCTCTCTCTCTCTCTGACTGCTGCCTCTAGTGGCATCTGCTTCACACAGCAGGTACCTGCCATAACGACAGCAGACTGTACATGTTCCTGTTCCAGAACGTTCCTCCAGCATGGCTCTGGTGCAGTGAAACTCGTGGCTTAGAGAATCGTGGCTGGGATGAGAGTGCTTACACGTCAGCCCGACCTCGCCTCCTCCTGCCTGCTCCTCTGAGATGCGCGGACACGCAGGCGCGCGCACACAACACGCACGCAAGCAAACACATGCACATACAGGTCCCTCGGAATCTGGGACACTTCTGTTTGCGCCCCACACATACGTACGCGCAAGTAAACATACTCACGTACATACGTTGCCACTCTTTCAATACCTCATCTCAGCAGGAAGACTGAATCTAGGGCAGCGTTTTTACACACAGCCTCTGCAGTACCAACCGGTCTAGGTTAAATAGCCCAATGCGTGGTTATTAGTAAGTGAGCCTTGTGGATTACAACTACCAGCTCTGTAGTGAGTGATACATTTCTTTTATCAGCGCTCCATGCTACCAAAGGCTAATTGGTACACGCAGATATAGCAGTCGAATGCAAGCAGTTCATAGCAGCTTCAGAGAGGCTTCTAAAAATGATGTTTGGAATCCCACTCACAAGTCTAAGACATATGTGCACATCCCTGACCACTGAATCATTCATTTGGTCATTTGTATTCGTGCCCCCACCTATGACAGAAGAGCTCATCCTCAAGGCCAAAGCAATACTAGAGAAAGTGAATGCCTCTGAGCTCACATTGAAATGGTTTTATCATTAGAGGTCTGCAACTAGGAGGTTACACAAAAGAGGAATGAGATACCCTGAAGCCATATAATTTCATGTACGGACACACACACACACACACACACACACACACACACACACACACACACACACACACACACACACACACACACACACACACACACACACACACACACACACAGCATCCCTAGTATAAAAACATAGATTATCATTTTTCTGTATCATGCAATTCTATAAGATATATCAAATTAATTCATGTTTATGGACAGTATAAAATCATATCAAAGATCATTGCAAATATAGTAGGCATATGTTACAGGATTGATGCTAGTTCAAAAATAAAACCAAATATAGCGTAGTACGTGACCTTTTTCTTAGGACACGAGAGGGGAGTAGTATTTTACATGCTGGGCAGCTGGGCATGATTTGTATCCAATGGAACCAATAAACATTTAAGGAACATTATGGCCCTCTCTCCCTCTTGATAGCAGGGTTCACACAATGCCATGGAAAGCCTCAGTCCAACGGAATGGGAGAGGAGAGACAGTGTAATATGTCTAAGAAGCGCTGGAGCAGAAAAGCAGTTGCTTGACGCAACTTGTGGAAATGCATCTGTCCCATTATCATCGATGAAACAGTACTTGATCATATCTTCACCACTATTCTGAGCCAACCTCAAACCCTCACTCACATTTATAACGCACTAAATTGTGATGATTAGAAAGATATGCATGAAGATACTGTAGCGCAGATACCTTTTCTTTTACACATACCAACTACTGACAGGGGAGTTCATCACAATATGGAAGGATAATCATTCATTCATTACGCCGCTATCTCAACCTTATTCCAATGCCAACCTTGGCATACAGCAAGCAACATGATGTTTTCAAATGTGTGTGTGGCATTGAAATGAGAGCAGCCAACAGTTGCTGTTAATTGGTATTGCAGATGCATCCTCATTCTCTGTCTCACACTCTCTCTGTCTCTCTGTCTCTCTGTCTCTCTGTCTCTCTGTCTCTCTGTCTCTCATTCCGATGGTGTTGACACGGAGGTCAGAGATAAAAGCTGGCATATGACAGATGTTATGAACAGGATATCCTTCCCGTGAGACATCATGACCACCCCTGACATTACTGAGCCGGTTTGCCACGGGGATAACAACAGTCACATGGAGCTACGGGGCTCTCTCCTCTCCTTATGCCATCTCTCCCTTCCTCCATTTCTCTCTCTCTGTTCCGTCTCGTTCTCTCACCGTCCTCTGACTGCACCAAGACCCCCCCACCACCACCACTCTACACACGGACCCTCACGTTGTCGTATGATAGACACAAGCCATCGACAGGGAGGTGTCATGTCACCATCATTACCCAGGGAAATGAACCGAATGAGCCATGGAAATGCAAGGAGCAGGTGGAAATACCCCTGTAGCCTACAGCACAGAACACTCAAGAGATACAGGCAGCTGCACTGCACCCTACTGGAGAACATCCCTTTACCCCTCAATCCCACAGGTAGAGCTGGGAGGCTAACATTAAAACAGGCTGTTCTCTATAGCAGGAATACTGAGCTTAGCCCATAGGGGAAGGAGAGCAGAGATCACTAACTCTCTTGCAGCAGATGATTGATGAACACTGTCTCCCACACTCATCTAGTAGAGTGACTGCAAAAGCCAGCCTCTCAGAGATGTGTGGCACGTACTACAGCAGGTCCACAGGAGGGGAAAACAATAGAGCCTGAAAGGGCAGCCGATTAAACCCAGCCAGCAGCAGCCAGACACTTAACGACACAGACAGGAAATTAGGAGAAGGGAGGGGTGGAGGGAGATGGAGGAGAGGATGCCTGACTGCCTGCCTCCCCAAACCGCCCCCGCCACTCTGTGACTCCCTCCTCTTAAGAGAAATGGGGAAAAGACCGGAGTAAAGAGCATAACACTCTCCCCAGGAGAAGCGGGCAGGGCAGGTTAATCAGTGGCTCCTTTTAGACCAGACCCCCAACCACCCCCACACTCATCTACACGACCAGCAATACCACCCTCCATCCCCCACAGCTAATTGTCTGACTGAACGAACACAACCTGTGTATGAGCATCTGTGCATAACTGGTTAACACGCAGCGGCTGTGTGTGCCTGTGACTGTGTGTGTAACTGCACATGTGTTAAGAATCCCAAACCCATTCCTGCACAAAGGAGGAAAGGAGACAGGTCGAGAGAATGAGAAAATGATATAGAGAGACAGAGACAACAGAGACAGTGGGAACAGGGACGGAGAGAAATCGACACCATCCTCAAACAGCCATACCTTGCGTCTGCGGTCCCTCGATCGATTCCTCTTCTTGTTCTTCTCCTCCTCCTTATCCTTCAGCTCCTGAGCGGCGAGCTCCGCTAGGTCCTTGTTCTTACGGAGCTGCTTGGCGGCTTGCGCCATGGTGCCGCAGCTGCTGTCGCCGTAGCTCCAGTCGTCAAGGTAGCGGTCCCTGTCCCTGCCCCGGCTCTGACGACGACTGCCACTGCCACTACGCGTGTGTGACGGTGGCGCTGGGAGCGCCTGTGTGTCTGTGAGCGGGAGCGCGGTGCTCTAGTGACCGAGCCCCCCAGCAAGCCACAAAGGAGATGCTGCTAGTGCTATTGCTGCTGCTGCTGTTGCTACTCATCCAGTCAGGCTGTGTTGCACTGAGCTGCCTCCCCTCCCCCCGCACGAGCTGCAGATTCCTTCAAATTATTCTTTGTCACATCTTGCTTCATTTTGCCACTTCCACGATTCCACAATTCCCTCAAAGGCAAAGGACAGCAAGTCTGCAATAGAGAAGACATTGAGTAATTTGACATATACTGTATGTACAGATTTGTATTGCTCTTTAGGCTATTCTATATGTATATATATATATATCTTGGGCTATTCAATATGATGGCAATCTTTTCTCTGTATTTCTCTCAGTGATTTATTGACATTAACTAGTACACAAGCAGTGAGATGAGGCTGTATTCACCATAGATAAATCATCTGGCTCTATCATTTTTTTACAGTCAGCAACAGACAAGAGTGAAATGCATCAAAAAAACATGCATGATTCCCTCCATCTTTCTCAGTAGATCTAAAAGCAACAGAGCATGAGAAAGGAGGAGAGTGAGAAAGAGCGAGAGAGAGAGAGACAGAGAGAAAAAGAAACGAGCAACCAACCACACCTGCTCACTGCAATATAGGTGTCTCTCCCTTCTACGCTACACGGCCAAAGGTTTCTTCAAATGAGTGGATTTGGCAACTTCAGCCACACCCGTTGCTGACAGGTGTATAACATCGAGCACACAGACATGCAATCTCAATAGAAAACATTGGCAGTAGAATGGCCTTACTGAAGAGCTCAGTGACTTTCAACGTGGCACCGTCACAGGATGTCACCTTTCCAACAAGTCAGTTCATAACATTTCTGCCCTGCTAGAGCTGCTCCGGTCAACTGCAAGTGCTGTTATTGTGAAGTGGAAATGTCTAGGAGCAACTATGGTTCAGCCGTGAAGTGGTAGGCCACACAAGCTCACTGAACGGGATCGTCGACTGCTGAAGCGAGTAGTGCGTAAAAATCGCCTGACCTCGGTTGCAACGTCAGCACAAGAACTGTTTGTTGGTAGCTTCCGTAAATGGGTTTCCATGGCCGAGCAGCCGCACACAAGCCTAAGATCATTGTGCGCAATGCCAACCGTCGCCTGGAGTGGTGGAAAGCTCGCCATCATTGGTGGAGGAGGATGAATGGTCTGGGGCTGTTTTTCATGGTTCTAGCTAGGCCCCTTAGCACTACAGCGTACAATTACATTCAAGATGATTCTGTGCGTTCAACTTTGTGGCAACAGTTTGGGGAAGTTCCTTTCCTGTTTCACCATGACAATACCCCCGGGCTTCACAGAAATGGCACAGAGCCCTGACCTCAACCCTATTGAACACCTTTGGGATGTATTGGAACACCGACTTCGAGCCAGGCCCAATATCAGTGCCCAACCTCACTTATGCTCTTGTGGCTGAATGGAAGCAAGTCCCCTCAGGAATCTTCCAACATCTAATGGAAAGCCATCATAGAATAGTGGAGGCTGTTACAGCAACAAAGGGGGGGGGGACCAACTCCATATAAGTGCGCATGATTTTGGAATGAGATGTTCATGTAGTGTATCTTTCTGTCTCTCATTCTCTCATTCCCTCCGCAAACGACAAAGGAGATATCCTGTAAGATCTACCTCCTATCATGCCTCCCTGTCTTCTCCGGCTCCTTTTCACTGTAGAACAAATGCTGAATCACTCCAAAACATATAAGAACCACACACAAGCATCGAGGGAAAAGAGAGGAAGGGCAAAAATGGATATGACAGGAGTATTCTAGTCGCTCCGTTAATTTCTATTTTAGTCACTTCATCTCAGCCCTATAAGTGGGATCCTTCTCAATGTCAGAATATTGGAAGGAATTACACTGACATAATGATAGGTGTGTCTCTCTACCATTCCTACAGAAATGTGATTTTGTAGTGCAAGGTATGTAGCCTTAAGACAGCGGCCACGTGACTGGAAACGCATCAGTCATATTTATTTAAGGTTGCCATGAGTGCATTCGGAAAGCATTCAGACCCCTTGACTTTTTCTACATTTTGTTACGTTACAGCCTTATTCTAAAACATATTAAATACATATTTTTCCTCATCACTCTCCACACAATACTCCATGATGACAAAACAAAAACAGGTTAGAAAATTTAGCAAATGTGTTAAAAATAAAAAAGAGATACCTAATTTACATAGGTATTCAGACCCTTTGCTATGAGACTCGAAATTGAGCTCAGGTACGTCCTGTTTCCATTGACCATCCTTGAGATGTTTCTACAACTTGATTGGAGTCCACCTGTGGTAAATTCAATTGATTGGACGTGATTTGGAAAGGCACATACATGTCTATATAACGTCCCACAGTTGACAATGCATGTCAGATCAAAAACCAAGTCATGAAGTCGAAGGAATAGTCCATAGACCTCCGAGACAGGATTGTTTTAAGGCACAGATCTGGGGAAGGCTTCCGAAAAAGTTATGCAGCTTTCAAGGTCCCCAAAAACACAGTGGCCTCCATCATTTTTAAAAGTAAGAAGTTTGGAACAACCAAAGACTATTCCTAGAGCTGGCGACCCAGTCAAACTGAGCAATCAGGGGAGAAGGGCATTGATCAGGGAGGTGACCAAGAACCCGATGGTCACTCTGACAGAACTCCAGAGATGCTCTGTGGAGATGGGAGAACCTTCCAGGAGGACAACCATCTCTGCAGCACTCCACCAATCAGGCCTTTATTGTTGACTGGCCAGATGGAAGCCACTCCTCAGTAAAAGGCACATGACAGTTCACTTAGAGTCTGCCCGAAAGGTACCTAAAGACTCTCAGACCATGAGAAAAAAAAATCTTTGATCTGATTAAACCCAGTTTGAACTCTTTGGCCTGAATTACAAGCATCACGTCTGGAGGAAACCTGGCACCATCCCTACGGTGAAGCATGGTAGTGGTAGCATATTGCTGTGGGGATGTTCTTCAGCGGCAGGGACTGGGGGACTAGAGGCAAAGATGAACAGAAGAAAGTACAGAGATCATTGATGAAAACCTGCTCCAGAGTGCTCAGGACCTCAAGACTTGGGCGAAGGTTCACCTTCCAACTGGACAATGACCCTAAGCACACAGCCAAGATAAACCATTAGTGGCATCGGGACAGGTCTCTGAATGTCCTTCAGTGGCCCAGCCAGAGCCCGGACTTGAACCCGATCAAACATCTCTGGAGAGACCTGAGAATAGCTGTGCTGCGACGCTCCCCATCCAATCTGACAGAGCTTGAGAGGATCTGCAGAGAAGCATGGGAGAAACTCCCCAAATACAGGTGCGCCTAGCTTTTAGCGTCATACACAAGAAGACCCGAGGCTGTAATCACTGGCAAAGGTGCTTCAACAAAGTACTGAGTAAAGGGTCTGAATACTTAGGTAAATTGATATTTAAGATTTTTAGTTTTAATACATTTGCCAAATTTAAAAAAAAAACTGTTTTTGCTTTGCCATTATGGAGTATTGTGTGTAGATTGAGGGAAAAAAACGATTTAATCCATTTTAGAAATGGGCTGTAAACGTAACAAAATGTGGAAAAAGTCAAGGGGTCTGAATACTTTTCAAATGCACTGTAAATATCATTCCCCTCTGTAACTTTAACGGTCTGTAACATAGGGGGTATGATCTTTGTTTGTCTGTAACAATGAATTCATGATTATCCATAACCATAGGAGCATCCACATTAATGTAGTGTTCAGAGGCGCTAGGATTCAGAAACATGTTCCATTCTTACTTGCAATAAAAAATGACTGCATAATGACAATACATTATTTACCATTCATTTCTATTGGGAAAAACATCATCTGAAACACAACCAAAACAAACTGCAAACAGTTATTTTAGAGTCACAAGATGTATGTAGTCATTGCATACTAGGAATTATGTTGTTGGTAAATGGCTTGTAAGTAAACATTTCAGTCTACATCTGTTGTATTCGGCACATGTGACAAAGAAAAGTACTTAAATACACAAGTGAATTTGTTGAAATACTCATGACACCTTCAAACACATCACGGACAAACTAAAAGGGTCCACCCACACAGACAGCGTGGTGAAGAAGGCGCAACAGCGCCAATTTGGCTTGTCACCAAGTCACCAAAAAAACTCAAACTTTTACAGATGCACAATCGAGAGCATCTTGTCGGGCTGTATCACCGCCTGGTATGGCAACTGCTCCGCCCACAACCGCAAGGCTCTCCACAGGGTAGTGAGGTCTGCACAACGCATCACTGGGGGCAAACTACCTGCCCTCCAGGACACCTACACCACCCGATGTCACAGGAAGGCCAAAAAGATCAAGGACTACAACCACATGAGCCACTACCTGTTCACCCCTCTATCATCCAGAAGGTGAGGTCAGTACAGGTGCATCAAAGCTAGTACCGAGAGACTGAAAAACAGCTTCTATCTCAGGGCCATCAGACTGTTAAACAGCCATCACTAACATTGAGTGGCTGCTGCCAACATACTGACTCAAATTTCTAGCCTCTTTAATAATTAAAATGTGGATATAATAAATGTATCACTAGTCACTTTAAACAATGCCACTTTATATAATGTTTACATACCCTACATTACTCATCTCATATGTATATACTGTACTCTGTACCATCTACTGCATCTTGCCTATGCCGCACGGCCATCGCTCATCCATATATTTATATGTACACATTCTTATTCATTCCTTTACACTTGTGTGCATAAGGTAGTTGTTGTGTGATTTTACTGCACGGTCGGAACTAGAAGCACAAGCATTTTGCTACACTTGCATTAACATCTGCTAACCACGTGTATGTGGCCAATTCAATTTGATTTGACTTGAAATTGGGGGACTAGATACATAAAGTGCTTTAATTTCTAAACAGTAAAACAGATATGTATGAAAAAAAAAAAAAATTAAATGTGACATTATATACTGTCGCCTGATTTTGGCTGTCAGATCCAAAATGCTGGAGTATAGAGCCAAATAAAAAATGTAGCTTCACTGTCCAAATCAATACGTAAGGGAGTGTATGAGTATTACTTCTTCATGTGTCAATCAAAATAGTACCAACTCCACCTGCCACTACTGGCACTGAATAGGGAAGGGAAATTGCTTTGGTGTGATTGACAGCTTTGGGTTTTGTTTTGACTGATTGTAATGGTCCCTCTTCAACTGGAGGCAATAAACACACAAAAAATAGCCCATCCTTCAATATGGTTTTGATCGCCCCAGGAATATATGGGCATTATTCCATGTTTATTTCAAATGCCAAGTCCTGTGGGCGCAGTCTGTGGAGCATTGCATTTGCAATGTCAAGGGCTGTGGGTTTGATTCCCACTGGGAGGACTGGATTGTATAAACTAAACGTGTCTACTAAATGGCATAAAAATTACAAACAAGGCACATAGACCTAAGTAGACAATATTCCATTGTTACTGATGGGACAGGTTCCAATTAATGTGGTTTCCCCCCATGTGTTAAACATGTCAATACCACTATGTGAATATATAATATATTTGCAAATACTGTACCTGTTTTTCTAAAATACGTTATGTATAATACTGCCACCTACTGAAATGTTGGTGAACGCTATATCAATTGGTTTTGATGATGACATGGTGCATTTTAATCGAAGACAATAAGACTCCCGGATTTTCAGGCTACTTCATTGGCGCAGACTGCAGACAAAGAACATGTTTACAGATCTCCTTGACAAAAACTATAGTAGGTCTGAGTGAGTGAAAACAGAACGAATAGACGAGTCCACAATAAAACTTTCAGTAAAAACACAAGATAAGGCCAGGCCAGCTATACCAAACCGCTGGCTGGCAGGTGGAATCCAAATCAAAATGGCATAGGTAGCCTTCAACTCACGATTATTGCAGAAAAATCAACGCACGAGGAGCTCTTACAATTGTTCCAAAACATGATTCAACATTGCCATCCAGTGGTATGAAAGTGTCTTCTACTTCTAAGCCGAGGTAATAACGTTTGTAACAGCCACACAGAAAACAAACGTTGCCATTTTACCCACTGACCGTGCACATGGAGTTCTGTAGACCTAAACTCGTGACGATGATAAACTCAGCTGCAACATGCTTCTTTAATTTAAGTTATTAAAAAATCTGTTAAGATACGAGAGAGTAAATTGCCTTACAATTTATTATTGTTAAATGGCTTACCTTTCAAGCATTCCGCAGGTAGGAAAAAGGTGAGTGCCTGCTTGGGCAGCAAAAATAGTTTTGCGCCACAGTATGTTAGTTTCCCGCATGTAGTCTGGGACTGATAGGTGCGCACAAAACAAACAGCAATTAAGAAGGTGTTCTTAATGTTTTGTACACTGTGTGTTGTGTGCCAGCTCCCTGTACTGTATACGCAACACACAGAAAACCGAAACATCACTAGATAGTGGCAAAGTAGATGGAGAGCGCGAGGCAGCGTGGTTTTGGTTTACCTCTACTGTCCTCTTTTCCTGTTGAGATTCTGCAGGATTTGTTGTGTCACTGGCTGTAAAGACAGAATCACAGAAATGTTATGTTAACATGGATTGTGGTAAACATCTCACCATATACAGTGCGCTCCGTAATTATTGGGACAGTGAAGGGTTTTGTCTTCTTTTGCCTTTATACTTTTTGGATAATCCTAAATCAATCATGAATAATGGTGAGTGAGAAAGTTACAGACACATAAATGCTAACCTACCCTGTCATTGTAATGGTGAGAGGTTAGCATGTCTTGGTGGTATGATATTTGTGCGTCTGTAACTTTCTCACTCATGATTATTCACAATTCATTCAGGATTATCCATAATCATAGTAGCATCCACATTAATGTAGAAGGGTTTTGGCACATTCTATTCTTATTTACAATGAAAGTGACTACAAAATGACACAATTACACAACATTATTTACCACACATTTCTATTAATCTGAAACACAACCAGAACAAACAGCAAATGCATCCAACAATATTGTAGTCACTAGCTTGATGAAGTGATTGCAAGCCAGAAATATGGGACCAAACACGTATACTGTGAATTTGGAAAGTATTCAGACTCCTTGGCTTTTTACTTATGTTACAGTCTTATTCTAAAATGGATTAAATAAGACATTTTCCTCATTGGGGCGGCAGGTAGCCTAGTTGTTAGAGCATTGGGCCAGTAACCGAAAGGTTGCTAAATCAAATCCCCGAACTGCCAAGGTAAAAATCTGTCGTTCTGCCTCTAAACAAGGCAGTTAACCCACTGTTCCAAGGCCGTCATTGTAAATAAGAATTTGTTCTTAACTGACTTGCCTAGTTAAATAAATAAAATCAATCTACACACAATACATCATAAGGACAAAGGGAAAACAGGTTTTTAGAAATGTTTGCAAATTTATAAAAAATAAATAAAAACAGAAATACCTTATTTGCTATGATATTTGAAATTGAGCTCAAGTGCATCCTGTTTCCATTTCTCATCCTTGAAATGTTTCTACAACTTGATTTGGAAAGACACACACCTGTCTAAATAAGGTCCCACAGTTGACAGTGCATGTCAGAGCAAAAACCAAGCCATGAGGTTGAAGGAATTGTCCGTAGAGCTCAGAGACAGGATTGTGTTGAGAAACAGATCTGGGGAAGGGTGGCAGCATCATGCTGTGGGGATGGTTTTCAGCGGCAGGGACTGGGAGAATAGTCATGATCGAGGGAAAGATGAACTGAGCAAAGTACAGAGAGGTCCTCAATGAAAACCTGCTACAGAGCACTCTGGACCTCAGACTGGGGCGAAGGTTCCCTTTCCAACAGGACAACGACTCTAAGCACACAGCCAAGAAAACGCAGGAGTGGCTTCGGGACAAGTCTCTGAAAGTCCTTCAGTGGCCCAGCCAGAGCCTGAACTTGAACCTGATCGACCATCTCTGGAGAGACCTGAAAATAGCTGTGCAGTGACACTCCCCATCCAACCTGACAGAGCTTGAGAGAATATGCAGAGAATAATGGGAGACACTCCCCAAATAAAGGTGTGCCAAGTTTGTAGCGTCATACCCAAGAAGACTTGAGGGTGTAATCGCTGCCAAAGGGGCTTCAACAAAGTACTGAGTAAAGTATAGTATAAATCTATTATTTCCATTCTTTTGTGCTTAATACTCATCTCAATCTTTTATTACTGTAGCCTATTCAAATCACACAGAAAGCATCCCTAATGCATAACGACAAAACAACGAAGAGAAAGAGTATTCAAGAGAAACATACTGTACCTGCATCTGTTTAATTGTAGTTCAAGAGAGACTATAGATCATTGTTATTCCAGCCAAAAGTACAATCAAATAAATAGTTGTGAAAGTAAATGATTTGACATTTGATTATAGGGTACGATAATGTTATTACTAATAATACGTAGCTAACTCAAGGCACCAGCACATTAATTGGATCATGGTTAAGAGTTGTTTTAAGGTTCCAAACCTGTCACCTGTTATAAATAACTCAGAGAGAGAAGTGAAACAGGATATATGGAAATGAGAGATGCTTTCAGGACGAATGTGAGGCATGCTCTCAAACATGCTTTTATTAATAAATATACCCAAGAGCATTTGGCTGACTCAGACAACGCCACAGTAGTACAAGGGTGAGACACTGATCAAATGTATTGTGTCTCCTTTAATGGTAAAACAATAGCTCCCACCTATCACCCTCTTGTGATGGTGCTTGATTTCATATAAAACTATCATACCTATAGCTGTAACATGGTCCAAGTGCAGGTTTAGACAAGGACTGATCTGGTTGGGCCTAGTCTATCACAACTCGGGGGTAAGACCCAGATGGAGACAGTTGGAATCACAGATGTTTATTGACCAAACAGGGGGCAGGTAAAAGACAGATCGAAGGCAGGGGGCAGGCAGAGGTCCGTAATCCAGGGCAGAGTCAGACAGGTACAGAATGGCAGGCAGGGTGGTCAAAGCCGGAAAACCTAGAAAAACAAGGGCTAGAGAGCAACAGGCGCACGGGGGAAAACACACTAGTAGGCATGATAAGATGAGCTGGTAACAGACAGACAGAAAACACAGGTATAAATGCACATGGGATAATGGGGAAAATGGGCGACACCTGGAGGGGAGTGGAGACAAGCACAAGGTGAAACAGATCAGGGTGTGACATAGTCTCTCCTAAAGTCTGTGACAAAAATGATACGTCTGTCAGGAGCATATGGGATATGAGAGTTATGTAAATGTGACATTTGGTTCTGTGTTTCTGAGATTACTTTGGGCCAAATCAGGCCTACTGTAACGAGCAGAAACCATTTGTAATTGGAAATTATTTTTAAAGGATTCCAATGTGAATGATCTACTTGAAATGTGATTGCATTAATGCAATTCTAATTGGGGTTTCATTTGCCTCTAGTTAAAGCTTTGCACATAAATGATGGAAAAATGCATGGGTGAAGAACGAGTTCCAAACAGAACCAGCATGTTAGCTTGCATATCAAGAGTCCTTTTGTATTGCTTTCCTCTAACAGTTAGTGAAGGGGTTTATTAAGAATGTTCTGCAATACAAAGAAACGGAATCAATATATTTTTTAAACATTTTCATCTCTGTAGTTTTATCTCATTTTACACACACAACTCATAAATGACATATTGACTTATAATCAAGAAAGCTGTTCATTTACACATAAAGTATACCTGTTGAAATGAATCTTATCCTAAAACCTCTGCACATCTATTTATAGCCCAGTAAGAGAATCTGAGAGGAACTGATGTTTACAGACTACAGGAATACATGGTGTCCACAGAGTAGAAGATATGTAAATCAAGCAGGGTGATTTTTTTTTTTTTAAGTGCATCAACGGGTGGAAGGTAAGGCACATACTGTAAGTTAACTATGAGAAAAACAAAACGTTTCTACAAGACAGACTGTCTTTCTTCTATTATTCTGCTAAGAGGGCATGGTCTCCAGTCATTGCAAACTTAATCTTGGTGCGCCCAGGTCCAGCTTGGTTACCGGTAAATGTCACAGTAGTATAATGCAGACTTGCCCGGTCACTGGTAGATGTCGCTGTAGCATATTACAGACTAGTGTCCTCTTCCTGTAACATAGAACGCAAGTCACTTTGAGCTATGTGCAGCTGGGGTTGCCATTGGCAGTATATTGCTACATTTTGTGTTCTGATCAATGTATGTGGCATGGGGAGTAAAATTCAAAGTTCAAACCGTATTATTGAAAGTGGAAGTCAAGTGCATATTAGCCTACTTCACACTGCACTTATTCAATCCAACTCACCTCATCCCTTGGCAGTGGTGTAAAGTACTTAAGTACTACTTAAGTCGTTTTGGGGAGTATCTGTACATTCCTATTTATATTTTTGACAACAATTTTTATTTCACTACATTCCTAAAGAAAATAATGTACTTTTTACTTCATACATTTTCCTTGACACCCAAAAGTACTTGTTAGATTTTGACAGGAAAATGGTCCAATTCACACACTTATTAAGAGAACATCCCTGGTCATCCCTACTGCCTCTGATCTGGCAGACTCACTAAACACATGCTTTGATTGTAAATTAATGTCAGATGGTTGTAGTGTACCCCTGGCTATTCATAAATAAAAAACAAAAAAGAAGGAAGTTATGCTGTCTGGTTGGCATAATATAATTAGAAAGTATTCATACTTTTACTTTTACTTTTGATACTTAAGTACATTTTATCAGTTATATTTACTGTTGATGCTTAAGTACATTTAAAACCCAATACATTTAAACTTTTACTCAAGTAGTATTTTACTGGGTGACTTTCACTTTTACCTGTATCATTTTCTTTGAAGGTATCTTTACGTTGAAGTATGACTTTTGAGTACTTTTTCCACCACTGTCCTTTGGTCTTGTGTTGACAGAATCTGTTTCAATTGAGAGAATGATTGACTATAAAACACTGATCAAAGAAAAGCAGTAGTGGTTTAGTCAGCCCTCATACTCACAGACACAAGGTGGGGTGTTGTCTTCCTGCACAGGTGGGCTTTTGTCGAGACAATGCAGTGCATTCAGATGGATATACACTGAGCGTACAAAACTTTCCATGACATACTGTAGACTGAGCAGATGAATCCAGGTGAAGGCTATGATCCCTTAATGATGTGTAGATGAAGGCGAGGAGACAGCTTAAATAATCATTTTTAAGCCTTGAGACATGGATTGTGTATGTGTGCCATTCAGAGGGTGAATGGGCAAGACAAAATATTTAAGTGCCTTTGAATGGTGTATGGTAGTAGGTGCCAGGCACACCATGTTGTGTGTGTCAAGAACTGCAACGCTGCTGGGTTCTACACACTCAACAGTTTCCTATGTGTATCAAGAAAGGGTCTACTACCCAAAGGACATCCGGCCAATGGCAGCCCAGTGGTTAAAACAGGTCATTGATGAAAGCGGACAAAGGAGCCTGACACGAATTGTGCAGAGCAACAGACGGGCTACAGTTAGTCAACTGACAGTCCAGTACAACATTGGTGCCCAAAGTCCCATAAAAGAATGCACAACTTGTTGTAGCTTGACACTAATGGGGTATGACAGCCGACGACCTTAGAGAGTATCACTTCTTTCAGCCAAAAAACAAACAAGAAACTACAATTGCAGTGGGCTAAGGAACAAAAACACTGGACACGGGAGAATTGGAAAAACATTGTCTGGTCTGATGAATCCCGGTTCCTGCTTCACACTACTGGGAGAAAACCACATGAGTACATGCATTCCTTCATCATGCTGTGTGTCAACATTGCTGGCTGTTGGTGGTGTGATGATTTGGGGTGTGTTTAGTATGGCACACATTGGGCACCTTCATAAAGGTGGAGCAACGTTTGAATGCCATAGGATGTCTGAACATTATTGCCAATCAGGTGCATCCCTTCATGGCAGCAGTGTATCCATCTGCAAATGAATATTTCAACAGGATAATGCCCCATGCCACAAGGCTATAATGCCCCATGCCACAAGGCAAGGATTGTCCAGCAATGGTCCCACAAACATGACAGTGAATTTAGCGTACTGCTGTGGCCTGCCCAGTCACCAGATCTCAATCCAATTGAGTATCTGTGGAATTGTGATGGAACGAGCCATTCGGGGTAAAGATCCAATACCAGCCAACTTTGGCATTGGAGTCAACATGGGCCAGCAACCCTGTGGAACGATTTTGACACCTCGTAGAATCCATGCCCTGACGAATTGAGGCTGTTCTGAGGGCAAAAGGGGGATGCAACTCAATATTAGGAAGGTGTTCCTAAGGTTTTGTACACTCAGTTTTATTGATGTGCATAAATATTGGAAACATAATGGTAGTTTAAAATAAAGAAACAATTCTTAACCAGTATTTGCAGGCTAGCCTTGAAATCCTTCGAGAGATAGAAAGAGAGAATTTGGCAATTTAAAGTAGCCCTTGGAACAAAATATCAGTGGGATATGAGTAGGCCTGTCTGAAGGCACCACGCTTACGTCGGAGGACACACAGCACAGACACAGATAGCGGAATTAGTAAAAGGACGCAGACTGAAAGATGGTTATTGAATTATGCTGTAGCTAGAATGTTCATGCAAGTAGGCCTTACTGAGAGTGACCATAAAAATACGAAGAGTTAAGGAGTTAAGATATTTTAGGAACTAATCAATACCTGTACATTAACTAGCAACAGAATCATACACTGTAAACTAATGTTGCTCACCTTCTCCGTGGGTTGTTGTATTGCTGACTGTCATCTCCTCTCCAGGAGGGATAGAACTGAATGCTGGGGAGGGAATGGTGGTTCCAGGAGGATTTACAACTGAAATAAATAAAATATTGAAATATGTCCAATAGTAATTTATCACTCTTGTAATACAGTAACAGACTAACAGAGTATTAATCGTGTTAAAATGTCTGAGCAATTTATAGGATCTAGTCCTCCTCAACATCTATGGGGATACTGAGGCTGTGCTGTCACAATATCTTCATCCTTTACTACCAGCTCTACAGCACATGTGATGAAGATATCTCCAGTACTGCTCCTCTTCATCAACAGCTCCTCTTCCACCACTCTCCCCATACAGACATTGTGTGTGTACTGTAGGAGTGTTTTATAAAGTGTGAGGCATCATTGTTCAGGTAAAAGTTGCCATGTTTGGCCTCACATCAAAGAGTGAGGTATTTCCCTTCCTTTTGCACAGACTCGGTTTTCCAAGGAGATCTGTTTGTGAACTGTGAAGGTAATATATGAAGTCAATTAATGAAATCCTAGGTAAAAGGTGCAGTCTGTGTAATGCTAACGAAACAAGTGCTTTGGAGTACAGTAAAACAGTCACTGCTCACATTGTCTTTGAGAATCACCATTTTTTTAAGAAGATTGTCTCTTTATCCATTCTGTAGAATAGCACATCTCAGATCTACTTTAGTATTGTTCCACTTCTTGAACTCATTCCAGAACAATGTGAATTGGCAAATACTGGAACGGACTTTCTTTATAAGGTGTGGTGGTCTTTGTAGAAGTCGCACTCAGTGCCTTCATTTGACTCACAACATACTACAACAGGCAGGCATAGCTACAGTGCCTTCATTTAACTCACAGCATACCACAGCAGGCAGGCATAGCTACAGTGCATTCGGAAAGTGTTTAGACCCCTTGACTTTCTATACATTTTGTTACGTTACAGCCTTATTATAAAATGGATTCAAACTTTTTCCCCTCATCAATCTACACACAATAACTCAATGGCATAAAAAGGTATTCAGACCCTTTACTCAGTGCTTTGAGGAAGTACTTTTGGCAGCCATTTCAGCCTCAAGTCGTCTTGGGTATGATGCTACAAGCTTGGCACACCTGTGTTTGGGGAGCTCTGTCAGGTTGGATGGGGAGTGTCGCTGCACAGCTATTTTCAGGTCTCTCCAGAGATGTTCAGACTTGAGTCCAGGATCTGTCTGGGCCTCTCAAGGACATTCAGAGACTTGTCCGAAGCCACTCCTGCATTGTCTTGGCTGTGTGCTTAGGGTCGTTGTCCTGTTGGAAATTGAACCTTTCGACCTAGTCTGAGGTCCTGAGCGCTCTGGAGCAGCTTTTCATCAAAGATCTCTCTGTACTTTGCTCTGTACATCTTTGCCTCGATCCTGACTAGTCTCCCAGTCCCTGCCATTGAAAAACATCCCCACAACATGATGCTGCCACCACCATGCTTCACCGTAGGGATGGTGTCAGGATTCCTCTAGAGGTGACGCTTGGCATTCAGACCAAAGAGTTCAATCTTGGTTTCATCAGACCAGAGAATCTTGTTACTTATGGGCTGAGAGTCCTTTAGGTGCCTTTGGCAAACTGCGGGCTGTCATGAGCCTTTTACTGAGGAGTGGCTTCCGTCTGGCCACTCTACCATAAAGGCCTGATTGGTAGAGTGCTGCAGAGATGGTTGTCCTTCTGGAAAGTTCTCCCAACTCCACAGACGAACTCTGGAGCTCTGTCAGATTGACCATCGGGTTCTTGGTCACCTCCCTGACCAATGCCCTTCTCCCCCGATTGCTCAGTTTGGCCGGTGGTTAGCTCTAGGAGGAGTCTTGGTGGTTCCAGACTTCTTCCATTTAAGAATGTTGGAGGCTGCTGTATTCTTTGGGTACCTTCAATGCTGCAGACATTTTTTTAGTAGTTTTCCCCAGATCAGTGCCTCGAAACAATCCTGCCTCGGATCTCTATGGACAATTCCTTCGACCTCATGGCTTGGTTTTTGCTCTGACAGGCACTGTCAACTGTGAGACCATATGTAGAGAGGTGTGTGCCTTTCCAAATCATGCCCTATCAATTGAATTTACCATAGGTGGACTCAAATCAAGTTGTAGAAACATCTTAAGGATGCTCAATGGAAACAGGATGAACCTGAGCTCAATTTTCGAATCTCATTGGAAAGGGTCTGAATTTATCTATTTAATACATTTGCACAAAAAAAAAATCAAAAAACCTGTTTTCGCATTGTTATTATGGGGTATTGTGTGTAGATTGATGAGGATTTTTTTTTTAATCAATTTTAGAGTGAGGCTGTAACTTATGAAAATGTGGAAAAAGTGAAGGCGTCTAAATACTTTCCGAATGCACTGTACATATTTTAGACGTCTTTTCAGAGTCATTTTGCTTCCTGGAACTACTCTATTTTTGCAGGGCCACAATTATTTGGTCTTGCCTAGGTCGGCAGAACGGCAAGACCAAATAAGTTTGGTCCTGAGGTCCAAACTCCTGTTATGACAAATTGTGTATGAAAGATATCTCCAATATCATTCCACAACTAATGTTGTTTGACATGATGTAATACAACACTGGCCATAACTTCAACATGGAAAACAGGAAGATATCTTAAACAAGGCATTTCGGTTAACATGTCAACATAAAATACACACTATGCACTCTTAATATATTGATGGAAATAAATAACGGAGACATATTTTCCACTTTCTGCCATCAACTATTGAGATTCTGACTTGAGAGCAGATCTGTGCTTAGGACACAGGACAGCCCAAAGAGGATATGGTGACTCTGGGCAGGTCTGAAGTCACATTGAATAACATTTCTTTTTTCATTATCCACTAAATTGCTGCCCATGCAATGAACCCTCAATACGGCTTATGAAAACTATAGATGGACAGTAAAGTGATAGCTGGAGAAGGCACTTTAACTTGTCAAAGATGATTTATTGCATCCAACCTCTTGGTTTGACACATTATTCAGGTGGCTAATGTATATCGAAAAGAGACAATTGATTGATCACTGGTGGGGGAGACCAAGAATATTTCTTGGCAACCTTTACCATTGTGGATTTATTCAGCAGTTGAACAAATGAGTTCCCAAGTCTTGATGTTCCACCTAACATTGCAGTTTCCACATTTAGGGGCCCTGTAATTTCCAGTATCTAAACAACAATGATACAATGCTAATTTCAGCAGCCATCATTTAAAAATCAGGATCTCAAAATCATTACATGGACTCATAGACCTAATAGACCCCTTCTCATTGGACAAAATGAAATATAAACGGCCAGAAACAGCTGGTAGAGGGGCAGACCTATTGTCTATACATTATATGGTTGTCTGTGGTTGTCTATGGTTATCTATGGAAATTTTAAGAAATGGGTCTCTATCTGGGTATATTTGATTTGGGTTAACTAGTTTGGAGGTAGGCCTATCTGGTCCTTGAGGGCCCCTTTATACCAGCCTCATTACTGTTTACTGAAAATATAGAAGTAAAGTGGTGGGTTGAAATGTGAAGAACTAGGTATGAGATTTGCAAATTGAGATAACTGAGTGATATAAAGCATTCCTTTTATGGCGATAGGTGATTTAACACCAAATTAATGTGTTAAAAAAGTAATTGCACATACCGTTAACAGGTATAACGGTTTGTGGGAAGACCAGAATTTCTGGGAAGGCCCACCAGTCACAGCCTTGTAGCTATTCTTGGCCTGATCTAGCTCTTGACCACAACCACACTGCACTCACACTTCTGCAAGAAACATCCTGCAGACAATGTTTCTGAGAAGTCTTTTGTCAGAGATGTGCTTCATATGAGATGTGCTGAAAGCTTTTTGGGGTTTAACTGTGGTTAAGCAAAAAAACTGTTTACGTTTCTTTGTTCGACTCTGGAAATACACAAGTGTGAGTGAAAGATCAGTACATCCCCTGTGGTCACTTCTACATGACGAACAGACAGGCGTACCGACCATCAAACAATAATGTTGCCCAACAACTCAGTAATACAGTGATCCCTTGTGGTTGTGCCTATTTCTTCCTCCAAATCCCCCCCCCAAAAGCCTCTCAACTGCATGATAGCTGGAATGATGTAACCTGCACAGAACCACACACCAGCATAAAATGGTAATGCTGTAATATAATACATTTATTTGATATATTCAAAAACATAATTATATATTAAAAAACGCACAGAATAGGAAAATGTTCAAACTAATCTACACAATTATCAGGGATACCTCTGTAAATTGATCATATATTTAACCCTTTGCACATCTATTTCTTGCCCAGTAAGACATTACACCATTCATCTGAGAGGAACAGATGCCATCAGGCTACAGGAACTGCAGAGTGGCAGTTATGTAAATCAGGAAACAGATACATTATGTGGAGGAAGTTCAACAACAGGTGGAAGTACAGGCACACTTGAACTAGTACCACCCAGCACTGACACGTCATTGACTTTAGCATAATCAATCATACACATTCCCAACTCGCTTCAACCCCACATTCCGACTGCCTTGTTGACATGATGAAGCATTTGCATCTGTTTCAAATGAGATAAAGGTTCAATTTACAGTAGGGGGGTGGGGGTGAAATGCAAGTGCTGAGGTTGAGGTGAGAAGGAGGATTATTTAAGATACTGTTTGAAGAGGTAGGGTTTTAGATGTTTTCAGAACATAGGCAGGGACTCTGTTGTCCTTGCTTCAGCTCCAGAATGAGGGTGCCAGGACAGAAAAGAGCTCGGACTGTGCTGAGTGGGAGCTGCCCTCCCATACGGGTGGGCGGGCCAATAGACCTGAAGTGACAGAATTGAGTGCTTGGGTTGGGGTGTAGGGTTTGAGCATAGTCTGAAGGTAGGGGGGCAGTTCCTCTTGCTGTTCTGTAGGTAAGCTCCATGGTCTTGTAGTGGATGCGAGCTTCGACTGGAAGCCAGCGGAGTGTGCGGAGGAGCAGGGTGACATGAGAGAACTTGGGAAGGTTAAAAACCAGGCAGGCAGCGAGTTGCAGTAGTCCAGACGGGAGAGGACATGGGCCTGGATTAGGATCTGCGCTGCTACGTGTGTGAGGTAGGGTCGTACTCTATGGATGTTGTAGAGCATGACCCTGTAGGAGTGGGTTATTGCTTTGATGTTTGCAGAGAACGACAGGGTGTTGTCCAGGGTCACACCAAGGTTCTTTGCACTCTGGGAGGGCGACACTATGGAGTTGTCAACCAGGATGGAGAGGTCTTTGAGGGAGGAAGATCAGTTCCGTCTTATCGAGGTTGAGCTTGAGGTGGCGGTCTGACATTCAAGTTGAGATATCTGCCAGGCACGCAGAGATACATGACGTCACCTGGGTAACAGAAGGGGGGAATAATAAAAGTAGTTGAGTGTCATCTTCATAGCAATGATAGGAGAGACCATGTAAGGATATGACAGAGCCGAGTGACTTGGTGTATAGAGAGAAGAGGAGAGGGCCTAGAACCCTGGAGGACACCAGTAGTGAGAGTACGTGGTGCGGATAAAGATCCTCTCCACGTCACTTGGTAGGAGCGACCTGCCAGTTAGGATACAGGGAGTGTGCAGCCTGAGACACCTAGCCTGAGAGCGTGGAGAGAAGGATCTAATGGTTCACAGTGTCGAAGGCCGCGGATAGATCTAGGAGGATAAGAACAGAGGAGAGAGTCAGCTTTGGCAGTGCGGAAAGCCTCCATGACACAGAAAAGAGAAGTCTCAGTTGAGTGACCTGTCTTTAAGCCTTTTGTATTTAGGGTTTTGTTTGCATCTCAGTTGGGGAGTTGGGGGTGGTCCTTCTGTGGCTCAGTTGGTAGAGCATGGCGCTTGTAACGCCAGGGTAGTGGGTTCGATTCCCGGGACCACCCATACGTAGAATGTATGCACACATGACTGTAAGTCGCTTTGGATAAAAGCGTCAGCTAAATGGCATATATTTATTTATATTTTATATAAATAAAATAGATGCTTCGGCAAGGGAGGTTGTGAGGGAAGGTGTTTTTTGTATATAGTTTTTATGTGTTTTTTGTGCTTCGTCGCTTGTCTTTATTTTTTTTATTTGAGCTTTTAGGTTCAACTAAGATCTTTCGTTTACATTGTACCTTGTCCTTTACACGTCCTCTCTCTCTTAAGACAGGACTCAGCCTAGTGTAGCCCATCCTACTGGAGGGAATGGTTTTCCTTTTCTTACTTGGAACTGCAGGGGCATAAATTACCCAGTTAAACGTAGTAAGGTGCTACACCACCTTCATTAACTGAAAGCTCACATAATTTTTTCTCCAAGAAACTCATCTGAAGGTATCACAACACTCAAGTCTTAGGTGCAGATGGGTGGGTCAGGTGTTCCATTGCTCATTTCAGAGTAAGGTAAGAGGGGTGGCTATCTTACTTCACAGATCGGTACCTTTTACATGTTCTAATGTGATCGCAGATCTCCATGGTAGATACATCACTGTCAGTGGTAGGTTGCTCAATATGAAGGTACTTCTTGATAATATTTATGCTCCTAATTGGGACAATGTGGATTTTTTTCAAATCGGTTTTCTCTACACTCCCAGATATGTCTTCCCATATGTTGATCGTAGGTGGTGACTTTAACTGTTGGTTAGACCCACATTTGGATCGATCCTCCACTAAACCGACCACCTTATCAACCTCAGCTAGAATTGTTAGAACTTTTATGTCTGAATAAAGTCTCAGATCCTTGGAGAATGTTTAATCCACCTGGAAAAGCATACTGTTTTTTTCTCATCAGTTCACCACACTTTTACGCGCATAGACTACTTCCATGTAGATGACAGGCTCCTCCATTCCATATCTTCATGTTCATATAATCCAATTGTTGTATCTGACCACGCCCCTGTTACTATGGAAGTAGCCTTTCAAAATGTTGACAATCTGCGACCACCTTGGCGGCTAAATACTCCAACTGCTCAGTAATGAATACTTTGTCAATTTTGTTTTGAGTCATATCGACTTTTTCATGATTACAACTAGAACCCCAAACATCTCTGCGTCTGCTCTCTGGGAAACTTTGAAAGCTTATATCAGAGGTGAAAATATTTCCTACACCGCACATGAGAACAAACTGAAAAGGGATAGGCTGTACACGCTATAACACTGCTGTATTGACCAATTAGATTACATTTATGCAGTTTCACCATCCCCAGATATTTATAAGGAATTTGACACATTATTAACAGAACAGGTTACTGAACTGCTTATCAAGTCTAGGAGCACTTATAATGAACAAGGAGATAAAGCCAGTAAATTATTAGCTCACAAATTACATCATGATTTACAGCTTTACAGCTCATGATAATTACATTATCATCATCACTTCAGATTCCAAAAATGTGTACATCGTCTGGGATATCATTAGACCCTAGGGGGATCAATGATGAGTTCAAGAGATTGTACCAGTCTCTATATACTTCTGAAAGTAAAGTGGATACATTGGAATTGGATGATTTCTTCCACTCACTTGCTGTGCCTTCGGTCAGCCGGGATTTTGTTAAAAAAATTAGAGCAGCCGATCACTGTTGAAGAATTGTCTAATGCGCTCAAATCTCTTCAATCTGGGAGAAGCTCAGGGCCTGACAGCTATTCAGCAGAGTTTTATATAAAGTTTATATCCAAAATAGCCCTTATTCTAATTGAAATGTACAATGAAGCATTTGTAAATGTAGCTCTTCCACAGACTCTCACTCAGGCAACCATTTGTCTTATTCTTAAATAAAACAAAGACCCTCTTGACTGCGGTATAATACCGCTCTGGCGGCTCCATGCTGACTGGTGGCTCTGGCGGCTCATGACAGATGGGAGACTCTGGCGGCTCATGACAGACGGGAGACTCTGGCGGCTCATGACAGACGGGAGACTCTGGCGGCTCATGACAGACGGGAGACTCTGGCGGCTCATGACAGATGGGAGACTCTTGCGGCTCATGACAGACGGGAGACTCTGGCGGCTCATGACAGACGGGAGACTCTGGCGGCTCATGAAAGACGGGAGACTCCGGCAGCTCTGGACAGACGGGAGACTCCGGCAGCTCTGGACAGACGGGAGACTCCAGCAGCTCTGGACAGACGGGAGACTCTAGCAGCTCTGGACAGACGGGAACACCTGTAGGCGCTGGAGAGGAGGAAGGCTCTAGCAGCGCTGGACAGGTGAGCCGCACTGTAGGCCTGGTGCGTGGTGCCGGCGCTGGTGGTACTGGGTCGAAGACACGCACAGGAAGCCTGGTGTGGGGAGCTGCCACCGGAGGGCTGGTGCGTGGAGGTGGTATTGGATAGACCGGACCGTGCAGGCGCACTGGAGCTCTTAAGCACCGAGCCTTGAATGGTCCCAGTCGCACTGCCAGTACTGCGAGGTGGAATAGCCCGCACTGGGCTGTGCAGGCGAACCGGGGACACCATGCATAAGGCTGGTGCCATGTATGCTGGCCCAAGGAGATGCACTGTAGACCAGATGCGTAGAGCCGGCTTCATGGCACCTTGCTCGATGCCCACTCTAACCCGACTGATAGGCGGAGCTGGTATGTACCGCACCAGGCTATGCACCCGCACTGGGGACACTGTGCGCACCACAGCATAACACGGTGCCTGCCCGGTCTCTCTTGCCCTCCGGTAAGCACTGGAAGTTGGCGCAGGTCTCCTACCTGGCTTCGCCACACTTCCTGTGTGCCCCCCCCAATACATTTTTGGGGCTGACTCTTGGGCTTCCACCCACGTCGCCGTGCTGCCTCCTCATACCAGTGCCTCTATGCCTTCGCCGCCTCCAGCTCTTCTTTGGGGTGGCGATATTCTCCTGGCTGTGCCCAGGGTCCTTTACCGTCCAACTCGTCATCCCATGTCCAGTCCTCCTTGTATTGCTCCTGCTGCCGCTGCCTGTCACCACGCCGCTTGGTCCTGTTGTGGTGGGTGATTCTGTCATGATCGTCGTAAGGAGCATACCAAAATGCAGCGTGGTATGTGTTCATGATGATTTTTTAATTAAAGAAAGCACTGAACACTGCAAACAAACTATACAAAACAATAAATTAATAACGACCATGAAGCTATAATAAGAACTGTGCTGACACAAGCAACTAACATAGACAATCACCCACAACCCACAATGACAAAACAGGCTACCTAAATATGGCTCCCAATCAGAGACAATGAATAACACCTGCATCTGATTGAGAACCATATCAGGCCAAACACAGAAAAAGACAAACTAGACATCCAACATAGAATGCCCACTCAGATCACACCCTGACCAAACAAAACATAGAAACATACAACGCAAACTATGGTCAGGGTGTGACATATTTTGTAAATGCTGATATTGAAAAATCAATAAAAAAAAGAGTAGAAAAAAGAAGAAGAAAAGAAGAAGATTGTTCTGAGATTTACACCACTCCAGCCGACGCTTGGCATTACGCATGGTGAACTTAGGCTTGTGTGCGGCTGCTCCGCCATGGAAACCCATTACATTAAGCTCCCGACGCACAGTTCTTGTGCTGACGTTGCTTCCAGAGGTAGTTGTTTCAGTATGATATGTTGGATAAAGGAATAAAGACAGACACCAATGTCAGGTTCAATAGCCTTGTTAGTGCATTGTACAAATCCATACAACTGCAGTCCGGGGAACAGTCCGGCTAGTCGATTACCTATCAACTAGACTCCGTAACAGTAGTTTGGAACTCAGTAGTGAGTGTTGCAACCGAGGACTGATGATTTTCATGCACTACGCATCGGCGGGTCTGTTCTGTGAGCTTGTGTGGCCACCTCGTGGCTTAGCCGTTGTTAATGCTAGACATTTTCACTTCACAATAACAGCACTTACAGTTGACCGGGGAAGAAATTTGATGAACTGACATGTTGGAAAGCATGGCAAGACTAATAGAGATGGCGGACTGAACATAGCAGTGCAGATAAAAAGTAATATTCAATATCTGTAAGTTAGATATTAGCACTTCACATACTGGTGGGTAATAACCTTTAATCTGGATAACAAAACAAAATAAATCATAAGGCTAGAGAAATTTTTCGACAAATATTACAAAAACAAGCAACACCCATATATGACAGAGAGTAAACAAGAAGAACCAATCTCCAAAATAAAACGTGACTCCTCGAAAGACACATATGATTTAAGCTTTTCACCACCGGGAATGGTAAGGGTGAAAACCGATCTGTTAAAATCGATAAATGGCAGACAAACTGGGCATACTTGAATTAGTCAGTGAAGATATAAAGGAGTTGAAGACGAGCCTCGAGATGAGTGACAAAAACGCTGTGACAATGGAGGAATAAACAAACAAGCTAAAAGGGACAGTCAATAAGATAGAAATGGATGTTAATTCACTTGAAAAGGAGAACATCTTTCTGAGAGAAGCCTTCCTTGACATACAGACAAAATCCATGAGAGACAATCTGGTACTTACTGGTATCCAAGAGAAAAAGAAGTTCCTGAGGGTGTAGTGAGGGAGATACTTCTTTCAGCGCTTCAGATCCTGAGCGAAGCTGTCGACAAAATCCAAATCGAATGTGTGCACCGTTTTGGACAGAGAGGACAGAGATATGAGTGCTCAGTCATTGACAAATGTGCTTTCTTTAAATATAACATAATGGTTAAAATCTTGGGTTAAAGAATTGCTGGCACCAAAATAGGCATGAATTATCAGTTTCCAAAGGAAATTGCAGAATGGCCAAAGTTCTGTACCCAATCTTCAAGGAGAATAGGTTAAAAGGGTAGTTCTCGTAGTCGATAAACTTTATATTGATAACAAATGTTCTGAGACAGAAAGACTACTCCATGGCTATTCTAAATATTACAAAGTTCCCATAAAGGAGTCGAATAATGTAACACCCGATTACTAGCCATGGTAGGGATTGTAATAAAATAAATATATAGAAAAGTAATCAAATACAACAATTGTTAAAGAAATAAACTACAACTAAACTACACCATTCTAGATAGGGAATGTTGGAAAATAATTTGAATTAGACTTTCCATATACAGTATTTAATGAATTGATAAGACAGCATTAGAAGAAAGGATAATTAGCTAAATAATACATCTTAACATATAAGGAACTGGAACACAAAAGTACTCAATCAACATGGTACAGATAAAACACAGCAAACAGAGAACATAAAAGGCACAGTATGTGGATATGTGCAGATGTATTGTGATGGAAGGTGGGGTGTCTGTTTTGTGTTTGGAATAGCATGGAGTTAAGTGAGTGAAAAAAGATAACGTTTGCAAATCACAGAGCCCATTGTCACGCCTGCTCCCGCTCCCCCTCTCTGCCGCTCAAGGGCGCTAGCCTGCTCTTCATTACGCATGACAATGATCCCAAACACACTGCCCGGGCAACGAAGGAGTGGCTTCGTAAGAAGCATTTCAAGGTCCTGGAGTGGCCTAGCCAGTCTCCAGATCTCAACCCCATAGAAAATCTTTCGAGGAAGTTGAAAGTCCGTGTTGCAAAAGCAATAGCCCCAAAACATCACTGTTCTAGAGGAGATCTGCATGGAGGAATGGTCCAAAATACCAGCAACAGTGTGTGAAAACCTTGTGAAGACTTACAGAAAACGTTTGACCTCTGTCATTGCCAACAAAGAGTATATAACAAAGTATTGAGATAAACTTTTGTTATTGACCAAATACTTATTTTCCTAACTATAATTTCCAAATAAATTCATTTAAAAACCTACAATGTGATTTTCTGGATTTTCTTTTCTCAGTTTGTCTGGCGTAGTTGAAGTGTACCTATGATGAAAATTACAGGCCTCTCTCATCTTTTTAAGTGGGAGAACTTGCACAATTGGTGGCAGACTAAATACTTTTTCCCCCCACTGTATATAACACGAGACACTGCGATAACCTTTCACCTCCCCACTGCCACATCTCACATAGTCATCTCACATCAGATACAGAGGTACCATACTCTGGAATTCTTATCTTCACATTGCCTAAACCTCATCATCCCTCAATAGCTTCAAGCAAAGATTTATGAACCAAACTACCCAATATTCCCCTCAATGCAGCCTAACTCTCACACTCACACACACATAATCAAATATGTTTTTTCTTGTATTTTGAGTATGTCATGTAAAAAAATATAATTAATAAGCTTTGTTTAACCTTTTGGGCTTTCAACCTCACCTGCATACTATTTTTTTTAATATAATGTGTTAATGTGTATAATATAAGCAATACAAATATTGACATTCATTGTATTGTTCAATGGGATGACCAACTTAGAGAACAAAACAAAACTTAACTCACACATACACAAAATATAACAAAATCGTATTAGATGGTATATGTATAAGAAGACAGCATATAGTCATTACAAGCAGTGTAGTTAAGCCAAAAATAAATATTGAGTGGAGTACAGCACAGAGTAGCAGCAGATCGTCAACCCAGTTATGAAGCGGGACTAGACCATTTATCCAGAATGGGCTGCCATATTTTGTAAAACATTGGACTTCTATTGGAGGTATTGCATAGAATCTTCTCCATATGTATTACATTCCCTGAAAGGTACAGTCTCCAATTTCCAAAATTGCAATATGAGCCTTTTGGCTAATAGAGTACAAAGAGAGACAGCCTCCCCTCCTGGTTATTCCCATCAACTGTACCAAACGGAGTGATCAATGGGTCTGGGGCTAGAACTCTATCGAAGGCCTTAGATAAGTAATAAAAAATTAGAGCCCAGTAAGCATGTAACTTAGGACATGTCCAGAATAAGTGGGTCAATGTCCCCTCATCCTGCTTGCACCTCTCACACAGTGGTGAGGTGTCCGGGAATATTTTATGCAGTTTTACTTTTGAGTAATGTAACCTATGTATCACCTTAAACTGTACAAGGTTGTGTCTGGCATTCACTAAACTGTGGTTTATATTCCTGAGAGCTTCTACCCAGTCCTCATCTGAGATTTCTGAACCAAGTTCTTGTTCCCAAGCCCTTTTAATGGTGTCTGTGGATAACTCTATGTGGGCCTGTAGCACATCATACAGTCTAGAGACTGACCCTTTTGAATGGGGTTTGACAAGGATCAAGCTATCTAATGTAGGACTATTTGGCTTAATGCCACACTGTGGGATATGTGTCCTTAATAAATTCCTGATTTGGAGGTATCTCCAAATGTGTTGTTGGCATGTTAAACGTACCCTGTAATTGTTGAAATGACGCTAACTGACCATCAATGTATTAATTACCATTTGTTGTGAGCCCCTTCTCCCTCCACTGTGAAAACACCATATCATCCAATGCAGGGTGGAAAGGATGATTTAGGCAGATCGGGCTGTCAATGTATACAGTGGGTATGTTAAGAAAATACCTAATCTGTTTCCAGATCCTAAGAGTATGACAAATGACTGGATTAGAGTCATAAGTGGCATTTTTCACATTTCATGGACTATTAACAAGTGCAGGGAGTGAGGAACGTTGACAGGAGGCCTGCTCAATCAAAACCCATGAAGGCATAGCATTCTGTCGCATCCCAGGTAAACTTTCCCTCCATGCACACTATTAATATCAGTTTTTTTTATCTGTACTGTTTTGTCTTTCACGTATTTTCTTTGGTGCGAATAAATAAAACCTATGAAGTATTGTGTCTATGAAGTTACAGCCTGGAGAAGGAGTGAAAGTTGGACTTCTTGTAACGATGTGCGTTGAGAGTCGGGAAGCAAGTACAGAGAGTGAATATTTTAATAAATCAACAGAACATAATACAAAACAAGAAACACTAACGGCGCACCGACATGAAACACATACAGAAATAATATCGCCTGGGAAGGAACCAAAGGGAGTGACATAAATAGGGCAGGTAATCAAGGAGGTGATGGAATCCAGGTGAGTGTCAATAAGTGCTGGTGCGTGTGACGATGGTGACAGGTGTGTGTAATAATCAGCAGTCTGGTGATCTAGAGGCCTACGTGACACTTCTAAAATGAAAAGCATAGGGACATATCAGAATATACAGTTAAGGTCAGAAGTTTACATACACCTTAGTCAAATACATACTAGCAAAAATGCCCTGTCTTAGGTCAGTTAGGATCCCCACTTTATTTTAAGAAAGTGAAATGTCAGAATAATAATAGAGAGAATGATTTATTTCAGCTTTTATTTATTTCATCACATTCCCAGTGGGTCAGAAGTTTGCATACACTTAATTAGTATTTGGAAGCATTGCCTTTAAATTGTTTAACTTGGGTCAAACGTTTCAGGTAGCCTTCCACAAGCTTCCCACAATAAGTTGGGTGATTTTTGACCCATTCCTCCTGACAGAGCTGGTGTAACTGAGTCAGGTTTGTAGGCATCCTTGCTCGCACACGCTTTATCAGTTCTGCCCACACATTTTCTATGGGATTGAGGTCAGGGCTTTGTGATGGCCACTCCAATACCTTGACTTTGTTGCCCTTAAGCCATTTTGCCACAACGTTGGAAGTATGATTGGGGTCATTGTTAATTTGGAAGACCCATGTGCGACCAAGCTTTAACTTCCTGACTGATATCTTGAGATGTTGCTTCAATATATCCACATAATTTTCCTTTGTCATGCCAACTATTTTGTGAAGTGCACCAGTCCCTCCTGCAGCAAAGCAACCCCACAACATGATGCCACCCTCGTTCTTCAAGGTTAGGATGGTGTTCTTCAGCTTGCAAGCGTCCCCTTTTTCCTCCAAACATAACAATGGTCATTACGGCCAAACAGTTAGATTTTTGTTTCAAAAAGTACGATCTTTGTCCCCATGTGCAGTTGCAAACCGTAGTCTGTCTTTTTAATGGTGGTTTTGGAGCAGTGGCTTCTTCCTTACTGAGTAGCCTTTCAGGTTATGTTGATATAGGACTTGTTTTACTGTGGATATAGATACTTTTGTACCTGTTCCCTCCAGCATCTTCACAAGGTCCTTTGCTGTTGTTCTAGAATTGATTTGCACTTTTCGCACCAAAGTAGGTTCATCTCTAGGAGACAGAACGCGTCTCCTTCCTGAGTGGTATGATGGCTGTGTGGTCCCATGGTGTTCATACTTGCGTACTATTGTTTGTACAGATGAACGTGGTACCTTCAGGTGTTTGGAAATTGCTGCCAAGGATGAACCAGACTTGTGGAGGTCTACAATTGTTTTCTGAGGTCTTGACTGATTTATTTTGATTTTCCCATGATGTCAAGCAAAGAGGCACCGACATTGAAGGTAGGCCTTGAAATACATCCACAGGTACACCTCCAATTGACTCAAATGATGTCAATTAGCCTATCAAAAGCTTCTAAAGCCATGACATAATTTCTGGAATTTTCCAAGCTGTTTAAAGGCACAGTCAACTTAGTGTATGTAAACTTCTGACCCACTGGAATAGTGATACAGTGAATTATAAGTGAAATTGTTGGAAAAATTACTTGTGTCATGCACAAAGTAGATGTCCTAACCGACTTGCCAAAACCATAGTTTGTTAACAAGAAATTTGTGGAGTGGTTGAAAAAACGAGTTTTAATGACTCCAACCTAAGTGTATGTAAACTTCTGACTTCAACTGTAAATAACAAATATTAATCAAATGGCCATCCAAACTATTTACCACCCCCCTTTGTTTTAACACTGCTGCTACTCGCTGTTTATTATCTATGCATAGTCACTTTACCCCTACCTACATGTACAAATTACCTCAACTAACCTGGCTCTGTACTGGTACCCCCTGTATATAGCCTCGTTATTGTTATTTTATTGTGTTACTTGTTTAATATTTTTTTGTTTGTTTTCATAATATTTTCATAACTATTCCTTGAACTGCATTGTTGGTTAAATACTTGTAATTAAGCATTTCACGGTAAGGTCTACTACACCTGTTGTTTTCAGCGCATGTGACAAATAACATTGGATTGGATTTGATTTGATTTGCAGATGGTAAGTCAGGTCCAACTCAAAGGCACTCAGGTTCCCACAGGCGAGGAAAGGAACTAATGATTTAGTTGGGTCCCTGGTCTCAGGTCACAACGTTAAAGAAGATCGTAAGCTGGGACTTCAGGAGGGTGACATATTTTCCACGGAATATCTACACAGGAACCACAGGACAACATTCACAGCTAATTTAATTCCACAAAGTTCCAAACCCTCTACGTCAATGAAATTGTCATCCAACGTTCAGCCTACCTTTGCAACAAACGTTCCTTCAGGATTCAGTACAGGTTTTGTCATGTTTAGCACCTGAGAAGGTATATTTAATAAAATAGTGTAAAGGGATTAATAATACAGACATATAACTGGATCAGTCATTTGGTATTCAACTGAATATAACACTTGTTGCAGTGTAGTACTCGCAGCAAATATGAGCTGAGCCTGGATGTACTCATCCACATCATGGAGTCCCGTCACTATGGAGACAAGCCAGAAAATAACCAATGAGAGGAGCCATAAGCAAATAGTCCAATTACAAAACAACAATCTCCAAAGTGGCCACTAAAAGAAAAGTGTAAAAGTATATAGAACCCTAAACGTCTGGTGCTCCATCAAACATTACCAGGTCTGCAGGCTGTCCTTCAAAATGCACATGAACTCGTGGGCAGTGGATATCTAAAAATATTAAAGCAACAGATATTTTTGACCCACCCGCTTTGTTGAAATACAATTTGAGTGCCTGATCCAAATCTGTCACACAATGGCTTGATTCCAAACCAAGCACTTATCCCCGTCCTTCTGCCCTTGATGATGACTTGCACTTCCTTCTCTGAGAGGTCTGGAATCCAGCCAATGGTGCAGCCAATTCAGTGTTCCAGAATAGTGTGCAGTCTCTACAGGTCCTCGTGGGACAGATGTTCCCCTGTTACCTTTATGATGTCCCCCTGGATCTTTGTGACCCCTGGGAGAGGAACCATGGCCTGTGGGTCCACCACCACAATCTTCACCTCCTCACTCTTCTCCTCTGTCAAACAATCAGATAACAAAATAGCATTAGTGTTATGCATACTATTCAATAACACCCCATACTAACTGCCAACAATGTTTAGAGGAGAAGGAAAGTGAGTGAGCCCAACCTGAATTTATGGCTGAGGACCTGGCTCCAGCTGCCTGACGGCTCGTGTATATTAGTATGTGGTAAATTGCGCGTGCCGCTCCGGCCGGCCAGAGTG
The DNA here is from genome assembly GCF_023373465.1 of Oncorhynchus keta. Classification (NCBI taxonomy): domain Eukaryota; kingdom Metazoa; phylum Chordata; class Actinopteri; order Salmoniformes; family Salmonidae; genus Oncorhynchus; species Oncorhynchus keta. The sequence goes on from NC_068426.1 coordinate 28,528,247, forward strand.
GCTCACTTGTGGGTGTACTGGCAGCATATAGCAGCAGGTTTGATTGTGGGTCAAGAATTCAGCATAGCACGTTTGTATGAAGGTCTGGTTATTAAATGGGTATTCTCCATTCTCCATTTCATGAATTTATTCCCAGGTAAACAGTAATATGCTCAAAACCGCTCTGGTGAAAAATGTTGCTGCCCTGTTTCCAATCATCCACATGGCTGGGAGAACCTATTTGTGGGTGTGCTGGCAGCATTTCTAAAAAAAAATATTTAAAAAAGTATTATTAGCTAACTAGCTACAGAGCAGGCCAACTTTACATATGGTATAGCTAGCTAGATAAGTTAATTAAATATCACTGTCAAGGGGCCTCCCTTGATGGTGGCGCAGTGGTTAAGGGCCCTGTACCACCAGAGAATCCGGGTTCCCGCCCAGGCTCTGTCGTAACTGGCCGCGACCGGGAGGGCCGTGGGGCAACGCACAATTGGCCTAGCGTCGTCTGGGTTAGGGAGGGCTTGGCCGGTAGGGATATACTTGTCTCATCGCGCACCAGCGACTCCTGTGGGGGGCCGGGCGCAGTGCGAGCTAACCAAGGTTGCCAGGTGCACAGTGTTTCCTCCGACACATAGGTGCGGCTGGCTTCCGGGTTGGATGCGCCCTGTGTTAAGAAGCAGTGCGGCTTGGTTGGGTTGTGTATCGGAGGACGCATGACTTTCAACCTTCGTCTCTCCCGAGCCAAGATAGTAGCTACTAACAATTGGATACCACAAAATTGGGGAGAAAAAGGGGTAAAAAAAAAAAAGTCATGATAATACAAATAAAAAAATATCACTGTCAAAGTGAGCGAGTGGGCTTTTCTGAATAGGGCAGGTACTTTTGTGTAGTTTCAGTCCCTAGAAGTGAGGACAGAGGCAATAGTAACAATAGTAACATAATGTTCAGTGCTGTATAATTTGAGTATCCACAATGACCTGGTGATGTGAAAGTCTAAGAATGACATTATCTTCCATATTCTTACAGATACCTTACAATTGGAGGTTCCTTCAAAACGACTGTCAACAGTTCAAGGTTGCGTGACAAGGGCCATCTGGGACTGCCTCCTGGGGGAATTCAGGTGTGTGAAGGTCACCTGTGTCCTGCATAACTTCATGAGCATGGACATGAGAACCAGGGTGGGATCTGCAGCTCACCGGCATGTTCCAGAGGAGAAGTCTGCTGCTTTGCTGAATGTTTCCATGAAGGGGTCCAACAACGCAGCTTAGTAGGCAAACCTTGTATGGGAGATCTTCACCTCCTATTTCTTTGAAGAGGGTGCTGTACCCTGGCAACACCATAGACTACAATCAAAGAGCCATCCACATTGCAATAAGAGTATTATTTCATTTACTTAGCTATGTCAACTGCAATTCCCAGTTTCTCTCCCTTTGATTTCTACTTCTCTGGTGAGGGTGCTGTTTAGGTAAGGGTCTGTACAAAAACAAAATAGGCTGTTTTAAGAGTCACCCATATGGATAAAATATAGAACAATTAGACACCCTATAACCCACACCAACACACATGTATAAATCTGATTGATGGATTGTGTTGTGCTGTAAGCAGGCTCAGGTGTATAACTGTGGCTCCTTCCACTTTCAAACAATAGTGTAGGCAAGAGGGCCAACCATCAACAATAGTAAGACACTTCATTATTTCAATATCTACACTATATTGAGGCCGAGACTGATGTCTTGCTTCTGGGCAGACTAAACAAATTCTTCGCACGCTTTGAGGGTGGTGCGGTCTGCCCAACGCATTACCGGGGGCAAACTACCTGCCCTCCAGGACATCTATAGCACCCGATGTCACAGGAAGGCCAAAAAGATCATCAAGAAGGCGAGGTCAGTATAGGTACATCAAAGCTGGGACCGAGAGACTGAAAAACAGCTTCTATCTTAAGGCCATCAGACTTTTAAACAGCCATCACTAGCACATTGGAGGCTGCTGCCTATAAGCATAGACTAGAAATCACTGGCCACTTTAAGGAGTGGAACAATAGTCACTTTAATAATTTTCTTATCTGGCATTACTCATCTACTATGTATATAGTGTATTCTATAATATCTTAGTCACTTAATAATGTTTACATGTCTTGCATTACTCATTTCATATGTATATACTGTTCTCTATACTATTCTACTGTATCTTAGTCCGTTCCGCTCGGACATCGCTGGTCCATATGTATATAGTCATTCCTACTTAGACTTGTGTGCATTGGGTATATGTTGTGTAATTAGTTAGATATTAATTGTTAGATATTACTGCACTGTCAGAGCTAGAAGCACAAGCATTTCGATAAACCTGCAATGACATCTGCTAATCACGTGTATGTAACCAATAAAATTGTATTTTATTTTCTTTATTGTTTGTCCTCATGTGTCCATTCATGTTTTTCAGTAGAAAGTACTCTGCAGCCACTTAGTGTGGACATCAGGTGAGGCCACACACACAGATTCCTGTTGAACACTGACTCTTTAATAACCTCTTGGAACTACCCATCCCGGATCCGGGAGAATTGTCATCAACTGACACTAATTAGCACAACGCAACGGACAAAAAATATTACTAGAAAATATTCATATTCATGAAATCACAAGTGAAATATAATGAAACACACACTTTTGTTAATCACCCTGTCATCTCAGATTTTGAAATTATGCTTTACAGCCAAAGCAAGACAAGTTTATCGATAGCAAAGCATAGCATTATGTCCAGCTAGCAGTAGGCAACTTGGTCACGAAAATCAGAAAAGCAATCAAATTAAATAGTTTACCTTTGATGAGCTTCGGATGTTTTCACTCACGAGACTCCCAGTTAGACAGCAAATGTTAATTTTGTCCCATAAAGATTATTTTTATAGGCGAAATAACTCCTTTTGTTCTTCACGTTTGATTGATAAATCCACCGGAGTCTGCGGTCACGACAACGCCGAAAAATATTCCAAATTAGATCCATAATATCGACAGAAACATGGCAAACGTTTTTTATAATCAATCCTCAAGGTGTTTTTCAAATATCTATTCGATAATATATCAACCAGGACAGTTGGCTTCCCAGTAGGAGCGAGAGGCACAATGGCCACCTTTGTCTATTACACACAAATCACTCTGAGAGCCACCAGCTGACCACTGACGCAATGTTGTCTTTCACGCTCATTGTTCAAAATATAAGCCTAAAACTATGTCTTTTGACACTAGACACATTAGGGAAGCCATAGAAAAAGGAATCTGGTTGATATCCCATTCACTGCTCAATAGGGACGCATAGTAACGCAGAGGTTTCTAAATAAGAGTCCCTTCCTGATTGGATTTTCCTCAGGCTTTCGCCTGCAATATCAGTCCTGTTATACTCACAGACAATATTTTTACAGTTTTGGAAACTTTAGAGTGTTTTCTATCCTAAGCTGTCAATTATATGCATATTTGGTCACTTTGGTCACTCGGTCGGGCAAACAGGATATATTATTAAAGAGATGCTTTACATTGAAATACAGATAGAGATGTAGTAGTCCCAGAGTTAATGATCCAAGGTCAGTTTTGCATTTCACCTCCTGATGATTATGATGGCCGACAGTGTTAGAATAAAAAAAACATGTATTGAGCTATCTCTCTCTCTCCATCTGTCTCTTGTCTGCAGGTATGTTTTGATGTGAGAGAGGATGCCAACCCCCAGCCCCGCCAACGCCACCTTACCTGCTCTTAAGATAACCTTCGGGCCGACTGGGAGCACAAGGCTGGTTAGGCGACACCACTAGGGTTGTTCTCCTGTTGGAAGGTGAACCTCCACCTCAGTCTGAGGTCCAGTGTCCTCTGGGGCAGGTTTTAATCAACGATCTCACTGTACGTTGCTCCGTTCATCTTTGCCTCGATCCTGACTAGTCTCCCAGTCCCTGCCACTGAAAAACATCCCCACAGCAGGATGCTACCACCACCATGAGCACCGTAGGGATGGTGCCAGATTTATTTCAGATGTGACGCTTGGCATTCAGGCCAAAGAGTTCACTCTTGGTTTCATCAGACCAGAGAATCTTGTTTCTCATGGTCTGAGAGTCTTGAGGTGCCTTTAGGCAAACTCCAAGCGGGCTGTCATGTGCATTTACTAAGGAGTGGCTTCCGTCTGGCCACTCTACCATAAAGGCCTGATTGGTAGAGTGATGCAGAGATGGTTATCCTTCTGCAAGGTTCTCCCATCTCCACCGAGGAAGTCTGGAGCTCTGTCAGAGTGACCATTGGGTTCTTGGTCACCTCCATGACCAAGGTCCTTCTCCTCCAATTGCTCAGTTTGGTTGGGCGGCCAGCTCTAGCAAGAGTCTTGGTGGTTCCAATGTCCTTGGGGACCTTCAATGTTGCAGAAATATTTCGGTACCCTTCCCCAGATCTGTTCCTCGACACAAACCTGTCTCTGAGCTCTACAGACAATTCCTTCGACCTCATGGCTTGGTTTTTGCTCTGACATGCACTGTCAACTGTGGGACCTGTTATAGACAGGTGTGTGCCTTTCCAAATCATGTTCAATCAAATTAATTTATCACAGGTGGACTCCAATCAAGTTGTAGAAACATCTCAAGGATGATCAATAAAAACAGGATGCACCTGAGCTCAATTTCAAGTCTCATAGCAAAGGGTCTGAGTACCTATGGTAAATAAGGTATTTCTGTTTTTTGTTTATGTTTCTAAAACCTGTTTTCACGTTGTCATTATGGAGTATTGTTTGTAGATTGATGATGATTTTTTTTTCATCCATTTTAAAATAACGTAACAAAATGTGGACAAAGTCAAGGGGTCTGAATACTTTCCGAATGTATTGTGCAGTTTGCAGTGTGGATAGGTTTCAAATCTGAATTTAAGAAATAGGCCAGGTTTATGACTTTGTGGCTGTGGTAACTAGTGACTGCCGTGTGAGTTCCCTACATAGTTGCTTTGTTAGCTCCTTTTCAAAATTCAATGCATCAATTAAACCATCCTAGGTTTCCATATCTGGTGAGCAAAAGTTGCAATGTAAAAAGTTGACGTATGATTTTTTTGTATGTGACTATTCCGCTTTTGTTTATTGATGTTTGTTGATTGTTCATTTAAAAAAAAGGTATATATATATATATAGAAACAAATATTTAATTTAGTCATGAGTAGGCTAGGATACTCTTATAATGAGCACTGTTCACATAGTCCAACAACGTTTCTCTTTTTCAGGTGCTTCAACACTATAGATCTTATAGATGGCAGTAAAATCATGAGTAGGCTACAAACTCAGTCCATCAGAGAGGACATATCACCAATTGCAAAAAAAAACATACAACATTGGTGGCTGGTGGAACCTTAATTGGGGAGGAAGGGCTCATAGAAATGGATGGAACACATGGTTTCCATGTGTTTGATACCATTCCATTTACTCTATTCCAGACATTATTATGAACCGTTCTCCCTTCAGCAGCGTCCTGTGATATACAACCATATACAACATAGCCTACAACAAAACATTACAAATATACAAATACAACATACAGTATTGACCTACAAAGTATTGTAACATTTTTTACATTATTTTTGCAAGCTGTTGGAGCATCCACCAGCATGAATGATCCTAGACAAATATTTGGGCCTTTAGTTAAGCTCTATCGGTTCTTGCTGCCATTATCCATAGCATTCCAATATATTTCCAGCTTGGTGAAGCTTATCTGCGAAATTAATGGAAATTCATAAATTACTCAATTGTGTTACGTCCATTAAGAACCATCGATAATTACAGTCTGGCCGTGGTGTAGCCACTCTGAGTATCAAAGTGCTTGGGCGCAAAAAGCCCTTGGCAGACGCTCAGAATGTATCTGAGTGGCCCCTGTCGAAGCCTGCAGAGCTGCTTCCTGTCACGGAGTAGAATAATGCAAACTTCCTCTCTCTGTGTCTGAAATGCTAATGAGACGAGCTTAACACATTCTACAATACCGAGCCAATCTCTCTCCGAGGCTGACGTGAGGAAAACCCTCAAAAGTGTGAATACTTACAAAGCTGCTGAACCAGATGTATTGTCTGGCCGCGTTCTCAGTGTGCGCTGAACAGCAGGCGGGCATCTTCTCTGACATCTTCAACCTGTCCCTGTCCCAGGCTGTAGTCCCCACTTGCTTCAAGGAGACCACCATCGCCCCAGTGTCCAAGAAAATCAAGGTAGCATGCCCAACTGACCTGTTGCACTCACCTCTGTCATCATGAAGTGCTTCGAGAGGCTGGTCATGGCACACATCAAGGACAGCATGACAGGCACACTGCCGACTCCAATTTTCCTACTGCCATTACCATCGCAATTTCCATCGCTATTCACACGGCCCTAACACATCTGGACAAGAAGAACACCTACAGTTGAAGTCAGAAGTTTACATACACTTAGGTTGGAGTCATTAAAACTCGTTTTTCAACCACTCCACAAATTTCTTGTTAACAAACTATAGTTTTGGCAAGTTGGTTAAGACATCTACTTTGTGCATGGCACAAGTAATTTTTCCAACAATTGTTTAAAGACATTATTTCACTTATAATTCACTGTATCACAATTTCAGTGTTGACTGTGCCTTTAAACAGCTTGGAAAATTCCAGAAATGCTGTCATGGCTTTAGATGCTTCTGATAGGCTAATTGACATAATTAGAGTCAATTGGAGGTGTACCTGTGGATGTATTTCAAGGCCTACCTTCAAACTCAGTGCCTCTATGCTTGACATCATGGGAAAATTAAAAGAAATCAGTCAAGACCTCCACAAAGAAATGTAGATCTCCACAAGTCTGGTTCATCCTTGGGAGCAATTTCAAAACGCCTGAAGGTACCAAGTTCATCTGTACAAACAATAGTATGCAAGTATAAGCACCATGGGACCACACAGCCATCATACCACTCAGGAAAGAGACGCGTTCTGTCTCCTAGAGATGAACCTACTTTGGTGCGAAAAGTGCAAATCAATCCCAAAACAACAGGAAAGGACCTTGTGAAGATGCTGGAGGGAATAGGTACAAAAGTATTTGTATCCACAGTAAAACAAGTCCTATATCAACATAACTTGAAAGGCCGCTCAGCAAGGAAAAAGCCACTGCTCAAAAACCGCATAAAAAAGCCAGACTACAGTTTGCAACTGCACATGGGGACAAAGATCATACTTTTTGGAGAAATGTCCTCTGGTCTGATAAAACAAAAAAAAGAACTGTTTGTCCATAAAGACCATCGTTATGTTTGGAGGAAAAAAGGGGAGGCTTGCAAGCCGAAGAACACCAACCCATCCGTGCTTTGCTGCAGGAGGGACTGGTGTACTTCACAAAATAGATGGCATCATAAGGGATAAAAATTATGTGGACATATTGAAGCAACATCTCAAGACATCAGTCAGGAATTTAAAGATAGGCCACAAATGGGTCTTCCAAATGGACAATGACCCCAAGCATACTTCCAAAGTTGTGGCAAAATGGCTTAAGGACAACAAAGTCAGCTCTGTCATCAGCTCTGTCAAGAGGAACGAGCCAAAATTCACCCAACTTATTGTGGGAAGCTTGTGGAAGGCTGCCTGAAAGGTTTGACCCAAGTTAAACATTTTAAAGGCAATGCTACCAAATACTTATGTATTTAGTGTATGTGTGTGTATGTAAACTTCTGACCCACTGGGAATGTTTATTTTTCTGACATTTCACATTCTTAAAATAAAGTGGTGATCCTAACTGACTTAATACAGAGGATTTTTACTAGGATTAAATGTCATCAATTGTGAAAAACTGAGTTTAAACGTGTTTGGCTAAGGTGTAAGTAAACTTTGGGTCTGGACACGACCCTCTAACTGGATCCTGGACTGGCAGACCACAGGCTGTGAGGATTGGCAACAACACCTCCTCATCACTGACTCTCAACACAGGGGACCCCGAGGGCACCTAAAGGACCCCGTTTTGTGTCCTCAGCCCTCTGCTGAATTCCCTGCTCACCCACGACTGTGGCTTTGCACGACACCTACTCCATCATCAAGTTTGCTGACTACAACATGGTTGTAGAACTAATAACCAACATTGACGATTCAGTCTATAGGGAGGAGGTAAGTGAACTGACATTCCCCTCGGGGTCAACAACCTCCCACTCATTGTCAGCAAAACAAAGGAATTAATTGTTGACTTCAGGGAGCAGAGGATGGAACATGCCCCGATCCACATCAATAGGCCTGCAGCAGAGAGAGTGAGCAGTTAAGTTCCTCTGTGTCCACATCAGCAAAGACTTAACATGGATCAGCAACACCACCACTCTTGTCAAGAGCAACAGCTCATCTACTTCCTATGGCGGCTGAAGAAATTCGGCATGCAACCACAGGTGATCCAAATACTACCGATGCACGATTCAGTGTCCTGACCGGTTGCATCACGGCCTTGTACGGGAAAGGCTCCGTCCACGACCGCAATCGGGGAGAAGGGCCTTGGTCAGGGAGGTTACCAAGATCCAATGGTCACTCTGACAGAGCTCCAGAGCTCCTCGGTGGAGATGGGAGAACCTCCCAGAAGGACAAATATCTCTGCAGCACTCCACCAATCAGGCTTTTATGGTAGAGTGGCCAGACGGAAGCCACTCCTTAGTAAAATGCACATGACAGCACGCTTGGAGTTTGCCTAAAATACAACATTCTCTGGTTTGATGAAACTAAGATTGAACTTTTCGGCCTGAATGCCAAGCATCATGTCTGGAGGAAACCTGACACCATCCCTAAGCTGAAGCATGGTGTTGGCAGCATCATGCTGTGGGGATGTTTTTAAATGCCAGGGATTAGGAGACTAGTTTTTAATGTTTTATTTTATTTCACCTTTATTTAACCAGGTAGGCTAGTTGACAACAAGTTCTCATTTGCAACTGCGACCTGGCCAAGATAAAGCATAGCAGTGTGAACAGACAACACAGAGTTACACATGGAGTAAACAATTAACAAGTCAATAACAAAGTAGAAAAAAAAGAGAGTCTATATACATTGTGTGCGAAAGGCATGAGGAGGTAGGCGAATAATTATAAATTGTGATAGATGATAAAGTGAGTGATAAATGATCAGATGGTCATGTACAGGTAGAGATATTGGTGTGCAAAAGAGCAGAAAAGTAAATAAATAAAAACAGTATGGGGATGAGGTAGGTAAAAATTGGTGGGCTATTTACCGATAGACTATGTACAGCTGCAGCTATCGGTTAGCTGCTCAGATAGCAGATGTTTGAAGTTGGTGAGGGAGATAAAACTCTCCAACTTCAGCGATTTTTGCAATTCCAGTCACAGGCAGCAGAGAACTGGAACGAAAGGCGGCCAAATGAGGTGTTGGCTTTAGGGATGATCAGTGAGATACACCTGCTGGAGCACGTGCTACGGGTGGGTGTTGCCATCGTGACCAGTGAACTGAGATAAGGCGGAGCTTTACCTAGCATGGACTTGTAGATGACCTGGAGCCAGTGGGTCTGGCGACGAATATGTAGCGAGGGCCAGCCGACTAGAGCATACAAGTCGCAGTGGTGGGTGGTATAAGGTGCTTTAGTGACAAAACGGATGGCACTGTGATAAACTGCATCCAGTTTGCTGAGTAGAGTGTTGGAAGCTATTTTGTAGATGACATCGCCGAAGTCGAGGATCGGTAGGATAGTCAGTTTTACTAGGGTAAGTTTGGCGGCGTGAGTGAAGGAGGCTTTGTTGCGGAATAGAAAGCCGACTCTAGATTTGATTTTCGATTGGAGATGTTTGATATGAGTCTGGAAGGAGAGTTTACAGTCGAGCCAGGCACCTAGGTACTTATAGATGTCCACATATTCAAGGTCGGAACCATCCAGGGTGGTGATGCTAGTCAGGTGTGTGGGTGCAGGCAGCGAAAGGTTGAAAAGCATGCATTTGGTTTTACTAGCGTTTAAGAGCAGTTGGAGGCCACGGAAGGAGTGTTGTATTGCATTGAAGCTCGTTTGGAGGTTAGATAGCACAGTGTCCAAGGACGGGCCGGAAGTATATAGAATGGTGTCGTCTGCGAAGAGGTGGATCAGGGAATCGCCCGCAGCAAGAGCAACATCATTGATATATACAGAGAATAGAGTCGGCCCGAGAATTTAACCCTGTGGCACCCCCATAGAGACTGCCAGAGGACCGGACAGCATGCCCTCCGATTTGACACACTGAACTCTGTCTGCAAAGTAGTTGCTGAACCAGGCACGGCAGTCATCAGAAAAACCGAGGCTACTGAGTCTGCCGATAAGAATATGGTAATTGACAGAGTCGAAAGCCTTGGCAAGGTCGATGAAGACAGCTGCACAGTACTGTCTTTTATCGATGGCGGTTATGATATCGTTTAGTACCTTGAGCGTGGCTGAGGTGCACCCGTGACCGGCTCGGAAACCAGATTGCACAGCGGAGAAGGTACGGTGGGATTCGAGATGGTCAGTGACCTGTTTGTTGACTTGGCTTTCGAAGACCTTAGATAGGCAGGGCAGGATGGATATAGGTCTGAAACAGTTTGGGTCCAGGGTGTCTCCCCCTTTGAAGAGGGGGATGACTGCGGCAGCTTTCCAATCCTTGGGGATCTCAGATGATATGAAAGAGAGGTTGAACAGGCTGGTAATAGGGGTTGCGATAGTCAAGCCCAGCTGATTTGTACAGGATCGAGGGAAAGATGAACGGGTCAAAGTACAGAGAAATCCTTGATGAAAACCTGCTCCGGGCGCTCAGGATCTCAGACTGGGGCCAAGGTTCACCTTCCAACAGGAGAACGACCCTAAGCCCCAGGCAAGACAATGCAGAAATGGCTTCGGGACAAGTCTCTGAATGTCCTTGAGTGGCCCAGGCCAGAGCCCAGACTTGAACACGATTGAACATCTCTGGAGAGACCTGAAAATAGCTGTGCAGCGATGTCCCCATGCAACCTGACAGAGCTTGAGAGGATCTGCAGAGAATAATGGGTGAAACTCCCAAAATACAGGTGTGCCAAGCGTGTAGCGTCAAACTCAAGAAGACTCTAGGCTGTAATCACTGCCAAAGGTGCTTCAACAAATTACTGAGTAAAGGGTCTGAATAATTATGTAAATGTGATATTTAAGTAGTTTTTTATACATTTGCAAACATAAAAAAAAAACTGTTTTTGATTTGTCATTATGGGGTATTGTGTGTGGATTGATCAGAGAAAACACCCATTTAATACATTTTAGAATAAGGCAGTAAGGTAACAAAATGTTGCAGCGAGTCCGTACGGGAGTTGCAGTGATGGGACAAGACTGTAACTACCAATTGGATATCACAAAATTGTGGCCAAAATTGAGTTTAAAAAAATGTTTTAATAAAATCAACAAATACGAGCTCATTCGAACTAAAACCGACAGATTTCTGAACTTCCTCCAGCACTGCAAACAGCGGGATGCCTTAATGCCAGTCTTTCTCAAATTCAAAGCAGTAAGCTCTCAACATAGACTTCAAGGTCTGACGAAATCTCTCAAGAGCACCTTGGGTGGTAGGCACTAGAGGGGCAATGGGTTGCACTTGCTGGAAGACCTTTGACATGAAATTCAAACCTTGGAAGTCCAAACATTGAAAATCATTTCACCAGGGCCTTAACAATACTGGGAGCAGTGATTTTCCTCAGTGGAATGGCCTCAGGGAAACGCGTGGCAGCGCACACTATAGTTAAGCCTTTGACACGTACGATCACAGTGTGACCTGCAGTGTAAAATCTCAAATGTAGCAACAGAACCAATGATGCAACAAACGTGTCTAAACAGCATTGTTGTCTGAACAGCATCTAAATATTTTTTTGTACTGATGGAAATAAAGGTCTTAAACTTTACTTCTCAATTTGACCTTTTATTGTAAAAGATAAATACAAACTTAATCATCCAAGCATCACACCGAACACATCCACAGCCAAACTCATTCTATAAACCAGTGTAAATAATAGGTTGCGCCTAACAGCTAGACTCGTTTACAATGTACTACATCTCTGGTGAGCACAAGAGACTAATGTAATGTTGTTTAGAAATTAAATGTGTTTCAGCTAAGCTATCAACAGCTAAATTCTTCATGATATAGCAGCCATGTTTGTTTATGTTTGACTTGGCGAAAACTCCCTAATCCCAGAATGCCATTCACTATACAAATCCTACAATGTGATTTTCTGGATTTTATTTTCTCATTTTGTCTGTTATAGTTGAAGTGTGCCTATGATGAAAATTACAGGCCTCTCTCATCTTTTTAAGTGGGAGAACTTGCACAATTGGTGGCTGACTAAATACTTTTTTCCCCCACTGTACATACATACATATGTGTTCTACAGCAGAAACGACAATACGATATACAGAAATGTCTTCATAATTGATCTGGGGAAACACTAGGGAAGTACTTGGGCTCTCAAAGTTTGTCCGGCTTGCAACATTGAAATGGGCTACTTCTTTTGTGAATTAACGAGGAGGCGGAACACACCTCAATTCAAACTGTTAGAAAATAAAACTTGTTAGAAAATAAGTTGAAACATAGCCTATAGATAATTAGCTGGCAGTGTACCTTGGTTTGAGGGCAGAGCGGGTAACTGTCCTGTTGCATAACAATCACGTTTTGAAACAATGAGAGCATAATGAAATCACGTGCATGAAAAAACTCACGCATGGCAATGGTCAGAGATATTTGGAACTCACACGAAAAGGAAAAGATAAACTAGTTACCACTCTTTGCTTTGGGCAAAGGAGCAATACAATCCATGAGAACCCTGCTGAAAGGTTTGTCAAAAGCAGGAATAGGCTGCAAAGGTGCAACCGGTACAGCTTGGTTTGGTTTACCCATCCACTGGCAAACGCGACTGGATTTACAGTAAGCCACAGCATCCTGTTTCAAACCAGGCCAGAAGAAATTATGCAAGAGACGGTCATACGTCTTGTTGACTCCAAGAGGGCCTGCCATACTACCATCGTGAGCCAACATCAGTATGTCTTGTCGAAGTGTAACTGGAACAACAATTTCAGATACACTGGGCCAATCGTCTTGCCCAGAAGTGGCGCAAGAGCATAAATTTCCTCATTAGAACACAATCTTTGTCAAAGTAGACCCCACGAACTTCATCAAACTCCACATCTGGATGTATCTGAGCAAAAAGAGGGGAGAGGTAAACATCTTTACTCAGCAACTTCCTGAACATCAAAGTGTCAACTGTAGAACCCTCTCTTCCTTCAGTGGTCCTACATACGGGCTCACCTTTGGGGTTTTCAAAGGAGAGGTCAACTCAGGTGGTTCACAGAAATCAGGATCACCCATAAATGTCTCGGACAGATCGACCATGGTGGGATTGCTGACAATCCTCCTCAACCCTAGACTTGCTCCACACGGTACTTTTCTGATAAGCCATCAGGTTCCTCACTCTGGGTTCCTTACAAATGACACGATTTGGCACGACCTTCCCTCCAGCCAAATCTTTTTCCTAAATGAATGACACCCCCTTCACTGGTAGGCTAGGCCTCACTCCAACAGAAACAGAAATAAGTTGGGGTTCGAGTTTCACATTATACAAAGGAACTTCCATGCAACCCATCTCCACGCCTTGTACTAACTAATACACTGTAACCAGTTGCTGAAGTGTCAGACAAATGCAAAACACCCCCCAAAATGAAGGATGGGTCTGCCCCAGTGTCTCGCAGTATCTTCACCGGCTTAACAGCATCGCCACTCTACAGAAACACAAACCCGTCTGAAACAAAGAGTTTATACACATCTGATCCAAAATCCTGTTTAGGAGATAGGCCAGTCCCAACCAGAGACTAAAGTGGGCTAAAGTGCTCCCACAAGAAAAAAAATATTTTCTCTTTCTCATTTTAATTTTTCAACATAGGACACTGAGAGACAATGTGTCCTCAAGGCAGTAATGAAAAACTGGCAGATACGAAAAAACAGTTTTCTGCCAATCTTTATCTTTGGGCACTGGAACATTGGACTGAACCCTCGCAGTAGGATGTAACTTCTCTGGATTTCTTTTTGCATATTGATAACTACTGGGCGTTTTGTTTGTGTAGGTAGTTTTATGTGTCGACACAAAATCACCTGCCATAACTGCAGCTTTCTCAAGTGAGATCCTTGTGTATCAACCTTTTCATGAAGGCAATTCTTGAACCACTCGAAAGTGTCTTTAGATCCTCATGGTCTTTGACCTCTTGAGAACCACACCAACGATCAAAAAGACATGCTTGTTCCCTTGCAATCTCAACATGGCTTTCTGATTCTGTATTTTGCAATTTACGGAACTTTTGTCTGTATGCCTCTGGGACCAACTCGTAAGCCCGAAGGATAGCAGTTTTAACAATAATAATGCGATGCAAGCCAGCTGTTCCGACCAAGATCAAACTCTGTTGAGGATGCAGATGGCCTGACTTGATTGAAGTACTTCCAGATCTATCTCCCTTTGTCACGCTTCCAGCTCAATCTCTTTTAATCGAATGGCATGCACAAGTTCTTCTTGTTCTAGTCTGTCTGCACATTCTCTTTCCCTTCGCTTGTGCTCAAGCTCCAATTTCTTTTGTTCCCATTTAGGTCTATGGTGGTCATGAAGACGGTTATTGTAATGCAAAAGGCTGCCAGTCTCATGGTAATTGACCGTTAATAAACATAAACACATTTAGCATCTCCAAGTCTCCACATATACAAGGATCTGATTTATTTGAAGTAACACGTTTTTATTTAACCTTTGTTTAACCAGGAAGGGCTTTTTTTCAATAGAGTCCTGGCCAAGATAGGTGGCACCAAGTCATTACACAATTACAGACAACATGAAAAACTACAGGTAATCTAGTAAAAAAAACATAAAATTCACAAGAGTATAACAAAATCATAAAACAGCTAATTAAAAACATTGACAGGTCAGGGAATCAGCCTCAACATCTTTCATCAGTGATTTAAAAACACCAATCAGGAAAAGTTATTCCAGTTTAAAAGTATTTTGTAAGGTGTTCTAAGCTGATGGCGCAGACTACACAAAAGCCCTTTTACCAAATTCAGTTCAGACATTTGGAACAGTTAGCAGGATAAAGTCCTGCAAACGAAGAGAGTACCCACCACATTTCTGAACAATAAAAATGCCCAAATAAAATGGTAGTAAACCCAAAATGGCTTTGTAAAATAAAGTATACCAGTGACTGAGCCTACGAGTGACTAGAGAGGGCCAGCCAACCCTGGTATGCAAAGTGCAGTGGTGCGTAAGGGTTTTGCAGTTTAAAATAATCTTAATGCTCCATGGTAAAGCAGGGTATAATATGTTCCCTGTATTTTTATACCCTGATGAAGACAGCTTGGTTGTCGAAACGTTGATAATTACATTTTTGCATCTGAGCTCCTAGAGTGTCCCGGCTCTCTTTTATTTTCACCTTTTCTACTCCTTCTGAAGCATTCATATATAAAATATCTCCATAGTCTAGTATAGGCATAAATGTAGCTGACACCAGCCTTCTTCTGGCAAAGAAGAAGTGCGCCTTTGGAACATCTACATTTAAAAAAAAGTCAAATCAATTTAATAAAGACCTTCACAATAAATCCATTATTTATTTTAGTCAGGTCTAAAGAAACATTTTGATACGAAGAGAATGTATTTCAGAAGAACATAATATGAGTTGGCTTTCTGTAGGCCTATGTTGTCTGCCTGTGCTCCATGCCATAGGCTGTAGGCTTGTTCATTTAGCTGACAAGATATGCTTGTATGTCCTGAGCCATTATTTTATTTATTTTATATGATTTTATAGTATGAAGAATATAATTTAACTCAGCTAAATAAAATAGAAAGGGTATTTTTACCATTACAGAGCCAGTGCGCATATGAAGTGGCTATGTTGAGTGTAAACGTGATCATTTGAAACTCTTCCTATATGCTGGATTTATAGTTACTTGGCAACTTTGT
Organism: Oncorhynchus keta; assembly: GCF_023373465.1. Classification (NCBI taxonomy): domain Eukaryota; kingdom Metazoa; phylum Chordata; class Actinopteri; order Salmoniformes; family Salmonidae; genus Oncorhynchus; species Oncorhynchus keta. Next base: position 28,544,146 of record NC_068426.1, read on the forward strand.
CTTAGAAATCAAAACATACAGTATATGGGCTGCACGATGTTACTATAGGCTATTGATGATTGCGAGAAAGTAGCAAAAAAAGCTTGCGCTCTGTTCCATGCCTCAGGCTGCATGGCTGTTCTCTCATTGAGTTATCAAATGTTCACCCATCAGACTAATCTCAAATTAATCTTGTCTTTACTAATATGTCAAATTAGTTTTGATTTAGAATGGCCCATTATTAAATGGGCAGGAACAGGGCCAGGGGTAAAAGACATGTCATCTGTATAATATGCACTCTAATAGCGAATGGAAGATCTACGCATTAATACAGGTAACGAGTGGAGGACAGAGAAGCCTCTTAAAGAAGAAGTTACAGGTCTGTGAGAGCCAGAAATTTTGCTTGTTTGTAGGTGACCAAATACTTATTTTCCAACATAATTTGCAAATAAATTCATAAAAAATCCTACAATGTGATTTTCTGGATTTTTTTCTCATTTTGTCTGTCATAGTTGAAGTTTACCTATGATGAAGATTACAGGCCTCTCTCATCTTTTTAAGTGGGAGAACTTGCACAATTGTTGGCTGACTAAATACTTTTTTTGCCCCACTGTATGTCCATTACGTTTATGGGGGGTCAATTAAGGAAGACATCCTCTTCTGGAAACCACTGGAAACCAGGACAACAGGAGAGAATATTTTTAAAGTACTTGACAGCTTTGTGACATCAAATTAACTTTGGTGATCAAGATGGGAGACATAGTGGAGTGATAATGTGCGTGGAAGCAGTTGCTCCCGACACCACTTTTTTGGATGCAGTATTTGCATCTGTATTTTGGATGCAGTAATTGTAGAATAACTGCAGTTTACTGCAGTTGAACTGCAGTTACACTGCACTCTAACTGCAGTAACACGTTTTGGACATTATTACCTTTCTGACCTCAGTTACCTCCGGACGTCCACCTCTAGGATAGAGGTTGATGGCGCTCAGTGCTATGCTACACCCATGCTTCATAAAGTCAACGATGCAACTCTATATGCCCCAAAGGATGCTGTGCTGCCAAGCCTCCATAGCATGGAGCGAAGCCTCGCCAAAGTCCTAAAACATGCCAAGGTGTACTGCCAGGAAATCAAGAAGCTGCAGAGGCAGGCTACATGTTACTGGTGCCACCAGAGGTTGTTGAACAATCTACCGAGTCCTCGCTTATACCCCAACATATGGTGCATCACAATGGAAAGGATAGGACTGTGTTTAACTGTTTACTCCAGCAGAAAGGACAGTGGCTCAATGACCTTCTCCTCCCTGGACCAAACTTGGGATCATGCATGATCTGTGTCTTCCTTAGATTTCGTCAACATGCCATCGCTGTGAGTGGTGACATCAAAGGCGTGTTCCATCAGATCCGCTTCTTACCAGCTGACAAACAGGTGCTACACTTCATCTTGCAGAACAAGCATAGAACTTTAGAACCAACCATCTTTGAGTGGTAGGTATTACAATTCGGCACTTGTTGTCCCTGTTGCGCTATCTACGCTTTGCAGCGACACATTTAGGACAACTTAGGAGCCAACCAAGACCCTGTGAAGTAATTTACGTGGACAACTGCCTTTGAAACACGCCCTCTGCCAATGAAGCAAGATATATTGTTAACGGACTGTGGCAGTTACTCCAGAATGGAGGCTTTGAGACACACCAGTGTGCTAGCAATGTACCAGCTGTCATCGAACTCCTACCACCCGAGGCCAGATCAAGAAAGCAGTGAACTGTGGCTTTCCCAAAGTAGCACGAATCTCCATGAACCAACCCTGGGACTATGTTGGAACTGCCTCAGAGACTCCTTGACATAGAAGCACTGCAATGTGGAGCGCTCCAAACCTATAATGAGGAATAACCTGAGCCAAGGTACTTGTCCAGGACCTGTGGAATGAAGGGATAGGTTGGGACGACCCTGTTCAGCCTCAGAGCCTGCTGGACAGATGGCTTGTCTGGGAACAAGAGATTCCACAACTTATGCACCACCATATTCTGACAACCCAAAGTCGACCAGAGACCTCCACATATTCTGTGATGCGTCAGAGAGTGCATTTGGCCCTGTTGTCTATATGCAGATTGTGGATGAAACATTTTCTTTGTTATTGCCAGGCACCAAAGAAGCAGCTGTCAATGCCTCGCTTGGAGCTGAGTGCTGCACTCACTGGGGCTCAGCTTGCCACTGTCCTCCGAGCAGAACTCAAACTGCCCATCGAACAAGTCATCCTCTTGTCCAATTCCACCACAGTCCTTCATTGGCTCAAGTCAGAAACTTGTAGATACAAGGTCTTTGTAGGAATTCGTGTTGCAGAGATTCAGAGCCTTACAGATGTAGCCAACTGGAGGAATGTGGATACCGCAAACAACACAACAGATGACATCACTTGGGGAAAGACATTGAAAGAGCTGGCCCAACCGCATTGATGGCACCAAGGCCCTGAGATCCTCCAACATTCAGAAAATCATTGACCTTCAATGCCTTCTGCTGACCCGGAGCCTGAAATATAATGTTTACATACCCTACATTATTCATCTCATATGTATACGTATATACTGTACTCTATATCATCTACTGCATCTTTATGTAATACATTTATCACTAGCCACTTTAACTATGCCACTTTGTTTACATACTCATCTCATGTATATGTATGTATGTATATACTGCACTCATTACCATCTACTGTATCTTGCCTATGCCGCTCTGTACCATCACTCATTCATATATCTTTATGTACATGTTCTTTATCCCCTTACACTTGTGTCTATAAGGTAGTAGTTTTGGAATTGTTCGCTAGATTACTTGTTGGTTATTACTGCATTGTCGGAACTAGAAGCACAAGCATTTCGTTACACTCGCATTAACATCTGCTAACCATGTGTATGTGACAAATAAAATTTGATTTGATTTGATGACAGCGAACAGAAGAAATCAGCCTTCTGTTGATATGTTTCTGTCAGTTCCAGCCCTCAGCTCCCATATATAAGCAAGTTTGATACATGGAAAGACCTCATGAAGGTGGCCAATCCACTCTCCAGTACACCCAGCGAAGCAACAGACTACATAGACACAGAGAACCTCCTCCTGAAGCAAGCTCAGAATCGCTTCCTTAAGAAGTCAAGTCCGTCATGTCAAACCGGTTTATACCTTCTAACAGTCGTCTCGGTCCGTTGTCTCCTGAGTACGATAAGATTTCAGAACTCCTTAGAGTTGGTGGTCATCCAACACTTCCCACACTGCCCCTACTCGGATGGTATCGCGCCGTCCCAACCTTCGCTCTCTCTCCCCCGCTACTCTCTCCTCTTCCATCCTATCATCTCTTCCCTCTGCTCAAACCTTCTCCAATCTCCTGATTCTGCCTCCTCAACCCTCCTCTCCTCCCTTTCTGCATCCTTTGACTCTCTATGTCCCCTATCTTCCAGGCCGGCTCGGTCCTCCCCTCCCGCTCCGTGGCTCGACGACTCATTGCGAGCTCACAGAACAGGGCTCCGGGCAGCCGAGCGGAAATGGAGGAAAACTCGCCTCCCTGCGGACTTGGCATCCTTTCACTCCATCCTCTCTACATTTTCCTCCTCTGTCTCTGCTGCTAAAGCCACTTTCTACCACTCTAAATTCCAAGCATCTGGCTCTAACCCTAGGAAGCTCTTTGCCACCTTCTCCTCCCTCCTGAATCCTCCTCCCCCTCCCCCCTCCTCCCTCTCTGCAGATGACTTCGTCAACCATTTTGAAAAGAAGGTCGACGACATCCGATCCTCGTTTGCTAAGTCAAACGACACCGCTGGTTCTGCTCACACTGCCCTACCCTGTGCTCTGACCTCTTTCTCCCCTCTCTCTCCAGATGAAATCTCGCGTCTTGTGACGGCCGGCCGCCCAACAACCTGCCCGCTCGACCCTATCCCCTCCTCTCTTCTCCAGACCATTTCCGGAGACCTTCTCCCTTACCTCACCTCGCTCATCAACTCATCCCTGACCGCTGGCTACGTCCCTTCCGTCTTCAAGAGAGCGAGAGTTGCACCCCTTCTGAAAAAACCTACACTCGATCCCTCCGATGTCAACAACTACAGACCAGTATCCCTTCTTTCTTTTCTCTCCAAAACTCTTGAACGTGCCGTCCTTGGCCAGCTCTCCCGCTATCTCTCTCAGAATGACCTTCTTGATCCAAATCAGTCAGGTTTCAAGACTAGTCATTCAACTGAGACTGCTCTTCTCTGTATCACGGAGGCGCTCCGCACTGCTAAAGCTAACTCTCTCTCCTCTGCTCTCATCCTTCTAGACCTATCGGCTGCCTTCGATACTGTGAACCATCAGATCCTCCTCTCCACCCTCTCCGAGTTGGGCATCTCCGGCGCGGCCCATGCTTGGATTGCGTCCTACCTGACAGGTCGCTCCTACCAGGTGGCGTGGCGAGAATCTGTCTCCTCACCACGCGCTCTCACCACTGGTGTCCCCCAGGGCTCTGTTCTAGGCCCTCTCCTATTCTCGCTATACACCAAGTCACTTGGCTCTGTCATAACCTCACATGGTCTCTCCTATCATTGCTATGCAGACGACACACAATTAATCTTCTCCTTTCCCCCTTCTGATGACCAGGTGGTGAATCGCATCTCTGCATGTCTGGCAGACATATCAGTGTGGATGACGGATCACCACCTCAAGCTGAATCTCGGCAAGACAGAGCTGCTCTTCCTCCCGGGGAAGGACTGCCCGTTCCATGATCTCGCCATCACGGTTGACAACTCCATTGTGTCCTCCTCCCAGAGCGCTAAGAACCTTGGCGTGATCCTGGACAACACCCTGTCGTTCTCAACTAACATCAAGGCGGTGGCCCGTTCCTGTAGGTTCATGCTCTACAACATCCGCAGAGTACGACCCTGCCTCACACAGGAAGCGGCGCAGGTCCTAATCCAGGCACTTGTCATCTCCCGTCTGGATTACTGCAACTCGCTGTTGGCTGGGCTCCCTGCCTGTGCCATTAAACCCCTACAACTCATCCAGAACGCCGCAGCCCGTCTGGTGTTCAACCTTTCCAAGTTCTCTCACGTCACCCCGCTCCTCCGCTCTCTCCACTGGCTTCCAGTTGAAGCTCGCATCCGCTACAAGACCATGGTGCTTGCCTACGGAGCTGTGAGGGGAACGGCACCTCAGTACCTCCAGGCTCTGATCAGGCCCTACACCCAAACAAGGGCACTGCGTTCATCCACCTCTGGCCTGCTCGCCTCCCTACCACTGAGGAAGTACAGTTCCCGCTCAGCCCAGTCAAAACTGTTCGCTGCTCTGGCTCCCCAATGGTGGAACAAACTCCCTCACAACGCCAGGACAGCGGAGTCAATCACCACCTTCCGGAGACACCTGAAACCCCACCTCTTTAAGGAATAACGAGGATAGGATAAAGTAATCCTTCTCACCCCCCTTAAAAGATTTAGATGCACTATTGTAAAGGCTGTTCCACTGGATGTCATAAGGTGAATGCACCAATTTGTAAGTCGCTCTGGATAAGAGCGTCTGCTAAATTACTTAAATGTAAATGTAATGTAAATGTGGTAGGCAGCGCAGAGCAGAGCACCTGGAGATGGATGCTATGCACCCCATCGTCTTGGTTCCGCATCATCCACTGACCAAGCTACTCATTTAAGATTTTGATGAGACTCTTCTCCATCCCGGCCCAGAGAGTTTTCTGGAAGAACTGCGCTGTAGATACTGGATTCTGCTGGGAAGGGAGGCCATGCTCAAGTTTCAGCACACCTGTTTGCAATGCCAAAGATGGCGTGCCAAACGTGAAGTTCCTAAGATGGCAGACTTACCTCCTACTAGTCTGCGATTGGCCAAGCCACCCTTCTACTCTACCAGAGTTGATTGTTTCGGACCGTTCAACATAAAAATTGGGAAGTCACAATGGAAAGAGATGGATCATCATCTACAAATGCATGACTAGCCGCTGCACCCACCTGGAACCCGTGAAGAGCCTGGATGCCGATGCCTTCCTGATGTCTGTAAGACACTTCATTGCACGTCAAGGCAAGCCTTTCAAGCTTCTTTCAGACAATGGTACAAACGCTGTTGAAGTAGACTGAGAACTGTGAGAGGCCTTCAAAGCGATGGCCCGCCACCTGAATCAACAGTTGGCCGAACAGAGGATAACATTCCAGTTCAACCTGCCAAGCACTCCTCACTTTGGTGGAAGGTGGGAAAGAGAGGTGAAATCCGTGAAAACTGCTGTCAAGGTCATACTCAAGGAACAGATCATCACTGAAACCATGCTCCGTACTTTGCTTCCCTAATTGGAAGGAATCTAGAACGCAAAACCCCTTGGTTACATTTCCTCCTAAATTGTGGACCCAGATCCCGTGATAACGAGGATCCTACCCACGGGACGCTATAACGCATCTTTTCCTCAGGTTTTGTATGGTTCTAGTAACACCCTAGTGAAACACCGCTGGAGGTATAGCCAAGTCCTTGCCAATCACTTTCAGTCCAAGTTTTTCCGTTACTACCTGCCAAGTCTACAGAAAAGACAGACGTGGAGGAAGGATGGAAGGGAACTTACTATGGATCAAGTGGTTCTCATCGTTGACCCTGAGCTCCCTTGAGCTCTGTGGCCTGTTGGGATGGTGACTCATACATATCTTGGAGCTGATGGACGTATTAGGACTGCTGCTATCCAGGTCAAGGATCACACTTACCTACAACCAGTGGCCCGGCTGGTGCAGCTCCCAGCCGTCCTTGATGACGATATAGAAGAACCTGTCTCCTACAACAGAACATCTGGTTAGAATATCGTAGCAGACATCGAGAAGGCTGTGTAAGAAAGCCTGCACAGTATCTCCTTTTTATGCTAGCTATCTTACATTGTTATCTACATTTTCACCTGTCATTGTTAGCTAGTTAGTCTGATCTAGCTAGCTACTTGCATTTTTATTTGTCATTGAATTATTATAACAGATGAGAGCTGTATGGCTTGTTTTGTTATTGCTAAATGAATGTGCCTTAACTTAGTATTGATGCCATTGTATTCATGTGTATTATTATTTCCAGACCACATCTTGTGTGGATAAATGAACAGGTAATTGAATAATCAGCGCAATTATGTATCAGACATCTTAAATCAGTTTTGTTTTATGTTTTTCTGCCAATGTGTAATATGCGGTAGGATATGTATTTCGTAAGGGCACAATCATAATTTTATTTAAGTTTTGGGCTCGGGCTCGGGCTCATTCGCATATGCACACATGCATAAGCTCTAATATGCATATGGTTGTTTAGAATTAAACATCACCTTAGAAAGCGCTGTCCATGTCATTGTGTTAGTCTTGGGAACAACATCCACAACAACCATGTTTTACACTGTTTCAACCTACTGTTGAGCGTCTTTCTTCAAATTGATCACCACAGTAAGGTTAGTTTTAAAAGTATGATAGGCCTACTCTTTTGATGATAAGTGTTTGATGTGATTTTCGATTTCATTTGCATTGATGTCAGATAGGTTAGAGGGACAATAGATTCCTCAGTACCAGGCAATTAGGACCTGATAGTTGTTAGTAAGTTGGGTACTACCAAAACATGTCCAGAGTGAACAAGAGGAGATTACTGTGACTCGACCGCCACGTGGAATTTTACTGCAGTCATGACTCATGATTTCCGGTGTGGCGGTAATATGTCACTGCAACAGCCCTTTTCCCATTTTGCCTTCAGTTCTACCTCTCGCAGTTGCACGTCTATGTGGTGTACTCTTTGTGGGACCAAGGACAGTGAGGGACAGGCAGTGGTTGAAGAAGACCAGCCGGAGCTTGGAGAAGGTCAATCCCGCAGTCATAGGGTCAGTACGGCAGAAGCGAAGTGGCCCGGGCCTTTCTGAAAACCTCCCAGAGAGTCATGGTACTCCGCGGGGATGGCGGAGAGGTCCGGGGCAATTTTCGAGCCACCAGGAATATGTTCCGGGGCAGGTTGCGCTGACTTCAGGCAATGGGCATGGCAGAACGGACTCCAGCCCATGATGGCACCCGTAGACCAGTTGATGAGGTCATTGTGTCGCTGAAGCCAGGAGAATCCCAAACCACAGGAATCTGAGGAGTCTTGACGAGCAGAAATTGAATTGTCTCGCTGTGATTCCCTGATACCCGTAGGGTGATGGGAGTGGTATAATGAGTGACCCGGCCTATAGAGCACCCATCTAGCGCTCTAACATCCATGGAAATGGAGAGGGGCTAAGTGGGGATGTTCAGCTCGGAAGCCATGGTAGCGTCCAAAAAACTTTCATCAGCCCCAGAGTCAATGAGGACCCGGAGAGATTTAGACTGGTTTCCCCAAAGCAGAATGGCATGAAAAGGGGTGCGAGCAAGGGAAGCAGAAAAGTTATCCATGTGGCTCACCAGAGTACTCGCTCCTACCGGTGAGCCTGGTCTTTTAAAGGACAAGAGGACACAAATTGACCAATAGTCCCGCAATACAGACAACTCTTCGTGTTGATCCTGCATTGCCATTCTGCTGGCGACAGCCCAGCTCTGCCTAGTTGCATAGGCTCAGGAAGCGGTGACTCAGCCATCTTCGGCGACTCTCGGGGTAGGTCAGGAAGCCTCGGGTTCTCTCGGCAACGGGATCATCGGGGACTTCCTGGGTGACTCGGAGGCAAGGTGGAATCCCTGGACATGCGAGCGAAATTGAATCGTCCATCGATACGGATGGTCAACGTGATGAGCTGCAAGCTCATCCTTGACCTCCTCCGAGACGCCGTGCAGGAATATATCGAACAGCTCTTCCTGGTTCCAAGCACTCTCCGCTGCCAACATTCAGAAATCCACCGCATAGTCCTGCCGGAGTTGGATTCCGGGCAGCTTCTCTCTGGAGAACGGGGCATCAAAAACCTTCTTCACCTCTCTCATGAACCCCTCCAGACTAACGCATATGACCGGCTGCTGTTCCCATACAGCAGTAGCCCAGGTGAGAGCCCTCCTGAACATCAGTGTGATGAGGTAGGCTATCTTGGAGCGATCCTCGGTGAAGGAGGAGGGCTGAAGCTCGAAGATGAGGGCACACTGAGCTATAAATTCCAGGCAGGTGCTCAGCTCTCCATTGAAGCTTTCCGAGGGAGGTAAGCGGGGCTCTCTAGAAGGTAGAGTGACCGATGAGATGGCGTGCTTACAGCTGAGTTACTGAGGGGCTGTGGGGTTACTACCATGTTAGGCTGCCTCCCAGACATCCCGTGGAATTGCTCCAGCAAAATGTCCAACGCCCGGTCATGGCGTTCAGCCAACGTTTTGACCCCTCCATAAGGCCACAAGCAATTCCTCGTGTCCACCAATGGTGGCTCCTTGGGAGGAGGTGGCGTTGCGCAGCTGGCCCGGGTCTGCTGGGTCAGTCATGGTCAGTTAGTACTAACACGTTTCCGGTAATACCCAGATGCAGACAACGTCGAAGTAACAACAGTTTATTAATCCAACAGGGGCAGGCAAAAGACAGGTCTAGAGCAGGCAGGGGTCAGTAATCCAGATAGGTGGGGCAAAGGTACAGGATGGCAGGCAGAAAAAGGTTAACACCAGGAAAACTAGAAAACAGGAACAATCGAGAGACAGGAACAGAAGGAAATAGAGCTGGTAGTCTTGACTAAACAAACTGGCAACAGACAAACAGAACAAAGGTATAAATACACAGGGGATAATGGGGAAGATGGGTGACACCTGGAGGGGGGTGGAGACAATCACAAAGACAGGTGAAACAGATCAGAACGTGACAGTAACAGTCATGGAAAGAGTTCCCAATGTTTTGTACACTCGGTGTGTATGAGGCTGGTACCCCATCATTATCCTCACAGTTTATGACGAAACCATCCATCCAAATGTATGTCATGGGGCTTGCTGGGTAAAATTAGATCTTTTAAAAGGTGTTAATTAATTCTTGGACCATCCCATTCTTTCTGAACCCAGTACAGGCCCGCGCTGCAGAGTGGCAGTGCCTGTTATTAAGTGGCTTCTCCCTGGTCCTGCCTAGAAATGTGCTGACCTCTGAGGGCTAGATTGCCCTGCCTCCTGAGAATAGTGCCACTGCCTGCAGGTCAATGCAGGTCGAATTGCATTTTGACAAGTAATACATGACTGTAAATGTGTTTGCTTTGCAGTAATTCTGCAACCGGCAACTCCATTGTTCCATAGATTAAGCCAGGTCTATTGATATTCTATCTATTGGACCTGACCTCATTCAACTGACACTCTCACTCAAGGATATCACAAATAGTGCCTGATGGGATATGGATCTGGTGAAGATATGACCAAAAATATGATTTCCCAGATTAGTATGACATTAAATGAAAACATTATGGTAAACCTCCTATTTCCCTTGTCCTGAAGTGGCTCCTCTGCTTCTCTATGTCATTAGTTAGATGTGTCAGACACACAGACATGCATCCTGGGATAGCTCTACTCTACAGAGCTCTCAGTCACAGACCAAGGCATCTGAAGTATGCTGGCTTTGAAGGATTGAGTGAATCATTGCTCATGTAATACCTCAACATATATTTCTCCTCTCCTTATGGCTCCATCCTCCTCGCTGAGGCAATTTAACCCTGGCCTCTTTCCATGCTCCAATTACTGTCCCCATCTCCAGACTAGTTTTATATTACATCACATTAAAGAGCTGAGAGTGATGGCTGGGAAGGCTTGTCCCTAGATGGGGTAGGTGGGGGACTGTACGAGTGAGAGAGCAGGTGGTTAGATGAGTTATTGAACTTTCAGACGAGTGAGTCTGTGAATTGTTAGTCTTTAGATAAGTGATTGCGAGTTTCCAAGAAAGGTTATTATCGTAAAATAAAACTGAAACTTAAACAAATCATAAAAAACGATTTAGTAAACTGAAATAAAATAATTTACAGACCCTTTGAAAAACTAAAACTATACTGAAACTATTATATTTTACTCCAAAACAAACTAAAATAAAGCTTTGAGGCGTTTTCAAGCTACTGAATCTGGCGGGTAAATGCTGACAGGAAATGGCAATGCCTACTTTGTACATCCCTATTAGTCTCTCTAGTCTAGACAGATGGGTTGCTTGCCTAGCTCACGATGCTCCAAGGTCTGGGATATCCAAGACTACATCACTGTCACTAACTATCACTAGCTATCATGGAATGAATCAGCTAGCTAGTTAACATGATGTCCTACTGAGGTGAAATAGCATTGGATTGGTTACTTTATAATTTAAAGGGCCAATCAGCAATTGAAACAATAACAAAGATTTTCCCCACCACAGTTTGGTTAAAAATAAAAGCTGAGCGATGTGGCTGGAGAAATGTAACCACTAAAATTAATTAACATAGCTATTGGTTCAAATAACTGATGATACATGATATACAAATTCAAGTTTGAGCCATGTTTTGAGGCTTTACATTGTTTGTTTACATTGACTTTGTTTACAAACAATGGAGAAAAACAAGCTTATATTTTTGGTTCTGACGGGGATTGATAGTTAATAATCTCATGAGGCATTTATAAGTTATATTCTTCAAGAATCAATGGATAAATATAATGAATTTATAAGTCCAAAAAGGGATGTAGCAACTGCTGATTGCACCTAACCTAACCTAACCTAACCTAACCTAACCTAACCTATGACCTCGTCCATCACCTTATGTATTACTGTCCCCCAGTAAGAAGTGACATCCTAGAAAACACACAAAAAAATCTATACAAAACAAATGCCTCCTAACATGGCCAACACATGCTTCCTGTCCCTAACACTGAAACTAAAATTGAAGCTAAGTAGTATAAAAACAAAATGGAAATACTGCATTTTTATACAACTGAAACTAAATAAAAACTAACAAATCAGGTTTGAAAACTAACTGAAACTGAACTAAATTCCAAATAAAAATTGAAAAACATAGAAACCAAAACTATAATAACCTTGTTACTGAACGAGGGTATAGGCAAGTGACTGACAAAATATTTCAATGACCAACGATCTGATCTAAATGTGTATTATGTTCATATATATGGCCAACTTAGGTGCACTGCAGCATCGAGCTACTGAGTGATAGTGAACCTCTCCTCTCTTCCCTCCTCCCACTCATTGCAGAGAGGAAAGGAGGGGAGAGACTGCGCAGCACTGCAGAAACTGGGCGTTGGCTCCACATTAGGGGAGATGAAAAATAGAAAGGAGGAGGAGAGGGAGAATGAAACACATCCAAGAGGTGCAGGAACATAAAAAATGTTATTTTGAGAAAGGCTTAGAGGACAGACAGAAGATAGGGAGTATCTGTCTGGTAGAAAGTGAAAAAGTGGATAGAAGGAACATGAAACTAAATAGGAGAGGGAGGAATCCCTCCAGACAGTTAGAAACTAATATGTAACTTTTTGGTTTGCTAAATATATTGGTGATTTTCAGTTCTAAGTGAATGGTGACAGGTTAATGAGTAAGCTCCATTGCATTAAGAAAATGTAGGTGCCTATGTGTGTGTGTGTGTGTGTGTGTGTGTGTGTGTGTGTGTGTGTGTGTGTGTGTGTGTGTGTGTGTGTGTGTGTGTGTGTGTGTGTGTGTGTGTGTGTGTGTGTGTGTGTGTGTGTGTGTGTGTGTGTGTGTGTGTGTGTGTGTGTGTGTGTGCGTGCGTGCGTGCGTGCGTGTGTGTGTGTGTGTGTGTGTGTGTGTGTGTGGCCCACTGAGTGGCAGTTTGTGTTTCACACTTGGCCAAGCTCAGGTAAAGTCCTGCTTCTCTATCAAGGCTAAGGAGGACGGCTAGTTAGCACACCTGCTCTCCCAACTCTCTCCCCTCTCATTTCCTTATACATGACTAGCTTCACTATGCAGCTGTACCAGCTTTGTGTCTGCATCGTTGAAGAGCTGCTCAGCACATTTTAACAAGGGTCTATTAACTGAGCTATAGCACACTGTACACACCGAATATTATATTGATATTTATAAATTACATTTTTACCTGGTTTGCTTGCTAATCATATGGCTATGTGTATGAAATGCACTTGTTGGGCTTCCAGGGAAACCATTAATTACTTAGACAGAATAGGCATAGCAGCAGAGGGATGGAGGGAGGGAGGAAAGGAGGGAGGGAGTGAGGGAGGTGTACCGCCCAGATAGAGATGACTCACCACTTTTGGAAAGGCTCAGAGACAGCACCCTGGTGCCAGAGTCATACCTCCCACCCACACCCCTAACCTGGTCTCCAACCCATCTATCCCCCCACTGCTGTCCCAACCCACTGGTAAAAATGTCTGGTTTATTCAACCTGTACATCTCCAATATACCAATATGAAATAAAGACACACTCATTCCTTACTGATTCACAATTATTCAGGTACACCATATATCACACACGGAATCTAATCAAACTTTTACATTGCTCCACTCTGGGAGAATGGATTGCAGCAGTCATAAAATTCATACCAGGCAGGCATTTTCATATTAGTTCAGAAATACCATACGGTACAGTGACCAACCATACTGTAGCTTTTGAAATATTCATAACAGGGAAGAAGGGTATTTTATTTTTTGTTTTCGGACATTGCCGGTAGACAGGAACTCTACTATAGTTCAGTCAGTCAGTGGCCTGAATATCAGGGCCGCGTCAGTGTTAGGGTCAGAAAACAGGATATCATGCAGATGTAAGTGACTGATGACTGTGCTTAACGTCGTACATATTTCATGAGACTGAAACTGCAGAGGCTGGCTAAATGGCTGCTAGCAGTCTGTGTGAGGTCTTTAAATCTTTAGGAGAGCCCGGCTCATAAAAGCTAACTGGAACATAGCCTTTGTGAAATAACAGGGAGACCGAGACACATAGACAGATGCTAGTAACCACTGCGCATTGTTTCTGGTAGTATGTGGACAGTGGATTTGGCTATTTCAGCCACACCGTTGCTGACAGGTGTATAACATCGAGCACACAGCTAGTTAGTCAAATTTTGGCACTGCTAGAGCTGCCAATTGTAGGTGCTGTTATTGTGAAGTGGAAATGTCTAGGAGCAACAACGGCTCAGCCGCAACGTGGTAGGCCACACAAGCTCACAGAACGAGACCACCGAGTGCTGTAGCTCGTAGTGTATGCAAATCGGTGGTCCACTCACTTCTGAGTTCCAAACTGCCTCTGGAAGCAATGTCAGCACAAGAACTATTCGTCTGGAGATTCATGAAATGGGTTTCCATGGCCGAGCAGCCACACACAAGCCTAAGATCACCTTGCATAATTCCAAGCGTCCGCTGGAGTGGTGTAAAGCTTGCCACCACTGGACTCTGGAGCAATGGAAACACATTCTCTGAAGTGATGAATCCCGCTTCACTGTCTGGCATTCCGACAGACAAATCTGGGATTGGCGGATGCCAGGAGAACGCTACCTGCCTGAATGCATAGTGCCAACTGTAATGTTTGGTGGAGGTGGAATAATGGTCTGGGGCTTTTTGTCATGGTTCGGGCTAGGCCTCTTCCAGTGAAGGGAAATATTCACACTACAGCATACAATGACATTGTAGATAATTCTGTGCTTCGACCTTTGTGGCAACAGTAGGGGAAGGCTCTTTCCTGTTTCAGAATGACAATGCCCCCGTGCACAAAGCGAGGTCGATGCAAAAATAGTTTGTTGACATCGGTGTGGAAGAACTTGACTGGCCTACACAGAGTCCTGACCTCAACCACAATGAACACCTTTGGGATGGATTGGAACGGCGGCTGCAAGTCAGGCCTAATCACCCAAAATCCGTGCCCAACCTCACTAATGCTCCTATGGCTTAATGGTAGCAAGTCCCCACAGCAATGTTCCAACATCTAGTGGAAAGCCTTCTCAGAAGAGTGTAGGTTGTTATACCAACAAAGGGGGGACCAAACTCCATATTAATGCCAATGATTTTGGAATGAGATGTTCGACGAGCAGGTGTCCACATACTTTTGGTTATGTAGTGTAGGTGAATAAAAGCATAAAGCTGTCAAGTAGCAAAAGATGAAACAGCAACTGTTTCTCCCACGGGGTTCCATATTTACTTTGATGCCCAAAACCTAACCGCATTGCAATGCACCATTCTCAATACCAGGGAATAATCTAGACTTTATCAGCATATTTTTGTCCTTTTGTCAGAAGGGAGAGGGAAAGTATAATTTTGCAATGTGAGTACGTGCCAAACGTTCCCCTGAGAATAAAGTGAAAAACTAGCCTTTTCGTCAAAGGATTCAAATTAGAAATACAACGGTCTTTGTTCTTGTTACCCAAGTTTGGGCTTAGTTTTTTTTGTTCCACGAACACGTCTACAGAACCTTTTGACTCTTGTATTAGTTAATCCTCTTTGGTTTCATTATCACACATAGAATACCAGAATGATGCCCCTGCTTTAAATGACATTAACAAATGCAAACAAAAAATGTGCACTCAAACATTGATGTCAGAAAATAATCATGGTTGACTCTTTCCTTACCTTGTGACAACTGACCTCGTAAATGTGCTTGTGCATTTAATGAGTTAGAATTTTCTATTACATAATTTCAAGCAGGTGCCTGAGAAAGATATTCTCATCAATATGTCAGTCACATAGTCAGTGGTGGATCAGTGTTGTTGTAATGTCATAGGGAGGAAACCACATTATACAGCACGGGAGGTTGGTGGTACCTTAATTAGGGAGGACGGGCTCTTGGTAATGGCTGGAGCAGAGCAGGTGGAATGGTATCAAATAGATTAAACACATGGTTTCTATGTTTGATGCCGTTCAATTTGCTCCGTTCCAGCCATTATTATGAGCCGTCCTCCCCTTATCAGCCTCTACTGTTATACAGTATGCTTCAGTGCTGTTCACTGAGAGACAGTCTAGTACCTAGCTTCTATCATTTCTAGCTATGTCTCATAAGACCCAACAGACAAACTGTTTTTTCTGTGATAGCGATATGCAGGAAACAAGGTGGACGACACATACACATTCTAAAACAATAACACTGAATACATACTTTAAGGTTAATGCACAGGATTCAGCCTTCAGCAGTCTTTAACAAACTCTACCAATGAGTTATACATTCCACTAGATTTAGCTATTAACTCTGTATTTCCAGAAGAACTTCCTCTACTACTATATGTTATATGCTACACTAGAGCAGAGAAACCTGCAGTGAGTGGGGCACAACCAGCAGAGGGCAGTGTGACTGTCATCTACAACCTACCAAGCTGAACCTGGACACACACACACACACACACACACACACACACACACACACACACACACACACACACACACACACACACACACACACACACACACACACACACACACACACACACACACACACACACACACACACACACACACACACACACACACACACTTACTAAAAGCAAAGGTAGCTCACCACCATAGCAAAAGAAGTTGCACCATTATATACTACCCCTGTCTCCTGCACCAAACATCAGCCAGCCTCCCTGCATACGCAGCACATTTCCCGTGCCCTAACAAAGAGAGAGAGAGAGCCAGCAGCAAAGGGTTTACAGTATTAAACAGCCTGTTTAATGTATCTACTAAGTCGCTGGTGATACATGGACACGGAGGAGTATAGAAATAACAGGATACACAAAATAGCTCCTTTCTAGAACCACATTGAGCAGGGGTTTCCAGCCCTGTTCCTGGAGAGCTAGCCTCCTGTAAGTTTTCCTGCAGGACGGTAGCTCTCCGGGAACAGGGTTGGAGAGCCCTGACATAGAGGCAGGCGAATCCAAATTCTCTGCCCACACTTGTCATGTAGGATGAGGGATTGGTTTCAGTATCTGGAACCTGTGCCTGGGACATTGTTACGGCAGGCGTGTCCTTGTCTGCACCCTCTCACAACTGTGACAGGGAGACAGAGCAGCAGTCACAATGACTTGAGGGATTTTGCCCTCTCTCTTGCGAAATATAAAGAGACACTACGATTGGCTTAACCAGATCGATCCTGTGTTTTTGTGGATAACTCGCCCCTCTATTTCCCTCCAGCCTCATCCTCAGCCTGTGCCCCTCCCTCCCTGATTCCTGGTTGGCAGCTTTATATGAGTAGCCCTATATAATAAAGCTCAAATGTTGTGAGATCAGCCTTGTTCAGGCAGCCCAATTCTAATATTTTTTTCACTAACTGGTCTTCTGACCATTCAGATCAGCTCATAAAAATGATGACTGACTTACAATGCCTAGTATAAATAAAAAAATGTATTAGTTTAATTTTAAGTCAAAAGGTTTGCCAGCAATGCCATATACAATTCAAGTCAGTTAGGAACAGGTTTTTGATGTCCCAATACCTTGGCATCGGGTCTATGAAGTGACCTATAAAACAACAATTGACACATCAATCCGTTTGTTTCAATTTAAGCTATTATATAAAATACTTCCTACGAAAATAATTCTCAATATATTGGGCATTGAACAGTCAGCCTTGTGCAGATTCTGAATCAAAAGAGAATCAAGAGAGGATATTTTCTGGTACGCCCATTGGTGGCTCGTTTTTGGAGCAAGGTTTCAGAATGGTTGTTATGTCAAAAAAATCTGGGTTCCGATGGACCTGCAGACTGTATTGTTAGGTGATCTGAAAAACCACGATCAGTCATGGGAAATATCATTATACTCTTTGGTAAAATGTTTATTTTAGGGCAATATCGGTAGAAATGTTACAAATAGGGAGGTTCAGGACCCTCCCCGTAAAATTAAAGGATGTATTGTAAAAGGAAATAGCATAATTATACAGGGAAAGATGAGTTAATCTGTGGAAATCGGAGAGTTGGAGTTAAGATCAAATCAAATCAAATTGTATTGGTCACATAGACATGGTTAGCAGATGTTATTGCGAGAGTAGCGAAATGCTTGTGCTTGTCGTTCCGACAGTGCAGCAATACCTAACACGTAATATCTTACAATTCCACAACAAATAACTAATACACACAAATCTAAGTAAAGTAATGGAATAAGAATATATAAATATATGGATGAGCAATGCCAAAGCGACATAGGCTAATATGCAATAGATAGTATAAAATACAGTTTATACATTTGAGATGAGAAAAGCAAGATATGTAAACATTATTAAAGTGGCATTATTAAAGTGACTAGTGTTCCATTTATTAAGGTGGCGAATGATTCCAAGTCTGTATGGAGGCAGCAGCCTGTCTGTGCTAGTGATGGCTGTTTAACAGTCTAATGGCCTTGAGATAGAAGCTGTTTTTCAGTCTCTCGGTCCCAGCACCTGTACTGATCAGAATTAATGGTGTATTGGCCGCTTTGGGTGAAGACCCAGCACTTGCAGAAAGAGGAAATTAGGAATATATGTATAATTATTTGACTACACGTACATGTACCAGACATGTGAGCGAAAAAAACTGTAAATAGCAGTAGAAGTATTGTTGTCCATTAGTTTACTCCAATCAGGCGAGGGATGGTACGGTTGGGAGAAAAATCTATAAAAATAAATAAGGGAGATTAGAAATTATGCAAACAATTAAATTGATTTGACCCATAATCTGTAATATTAAAGATGCTTATTTTTAAAAATAACAATCTGATCAGCTCTGGATCTTGTCAGGACCCGGTTACAAACCCGGGTCTCCGGAGTGAGAGACAGTCACTTAACCAACTGAGCCACGAATAGTCGGCAGAACCCAGAAGATGAGGCAGACACAGCAGTACTTGAGACGGTGTATTTAATGAAGTAAAAAGTGAAGTTCTTCAGGAAAACATGTAACTCCACAACCTCAAAAGGAATCCTACAAGAACAAAGGTAATCCTCCAAGACAAAAGGTAAATCCACAAGGTGGAAGGTAAAGCACAAAAAGCCTCAAAAGATACTCAAAAAAACAAACAAGAACAAAAAAACAGAATTCCACAAGAGAGTCCATCGGGATCAACAAGAGTTCTCAGAGTACTAGGGCTGGGTGCTAACATACAAACACAGAGCAAAGAACAGAGGAAAACAAAGGGTTTAAATACAATCAGGGGAAACGAGGCACAGGTGCAAATAATAATGGGGATCAAGGGAAAACAAAAGGTCAAAAGGCACAATGGGGGCATCTAGTGACCAAAAACCGGAACAAC
The DNA here is from genome assembly GCF_023373465.1 of Oncorhynchus keta. Lineage (NCBI taxonomy): Eukaryota > Metazoa > Chordata > Actinopteri > Salmoniformes > Salmonidae > Oncorhynchus > Oncorhynchus keta. The sequence continues at coordinate 28,563,171 of NC_068426.1, forward strand.
CCTGGCCAAATCCTGACAGAATCCCCCCCTAGGAACGGCTCCTGACGTTCCTACCAGCTCTCTCAGGGTGGAGGGCCCTGAACTGACGAATGAGGTCAGGGTCCAGTATGTCTTTGGCAGGAACCCAGGAGCGCTCCTCGGGACCGTAGCCTTCCCAGTCCACCAGATACTGCCAGGACCGCTGCACCCGGCGGGAATCCAGTATCCGATGGACGGTATAAGCCGGCTGGCCTCCAATGACAAGAGGCGGGGGGGAGGTCTGTCTGCCGGGACAAGGGGAGAAAAAACAACAGGTTTTAATAAGGAAATGTGAAACGTGGGATTAATCTTAAGGGATCTGGGTGTGGGCGATAAGAAACTGGGTTAACTCTCCTGGCAACCTTAAAGGGACCAATGTATTTTTGGGACAGCTTGCGAGACTCCACCCGTAGTGGTAAGTCTCTTGTGGAGAGCCAGACTCTCTGGCCGGGGCGCAGCGTAGGCCCGGGACGGCGACGTCTGTTGGCAAGGTGTTGTGCGCGTATTCGGCCCAAACAATGAAGGACGACCATGTGGATGGGTTGTTACGAGTCATACATCGGAGGGTGGTTTCCAGCTCTTGATTCATCCTCTCAGTTTGGCCGTTGGACTCCGGATGGTACCCTGAAGATAGACTGGCAGAAGCCCCCATGAGTTGGCAGAAGGCCTTCCAAAACCTAGAGGCGATCTGGGGACCTCTGTCAGAAACCATATCTTGAGGAATGCCGAAGACTCGGAACACATGATTAATTACCAACTCAGCCGTTTCCTTGGCAGAAGGTAACTTAGTCAGAGGGACGAACCTGGCCACCTTTGAAAACCTGTCGATAATGACTAGGATAGTAGTATTGCCATGGGATAGAGGAAGGCCAGTAATGAAGTCCAACGAGATATGGGACCAGGGTCTGTGGGGAACAGGTAAAGGGTGAAGGAGTCCTTGCGGGCGGAGGTGAGAAGATTTGCCCTGGCAGCACACAGGGCAGGCATTGACGAAAGTGGCAACGTCTTCTCTTATGATAGGCCACCAGAACTTACGCTGGATGAACTCCAAGGTGCGACCTACGCCCGGGTGACAGGTGAGGCGAGAGGAGTGCCCCCACAGAAGGACCTGAGTCCTCACTGCCTTGGGGACAAACAACCGATTGGCAGGACCTCCTTTCGGGTCCGGTTCAATAGCTTGAGCTCGTCTCACGGCATCCTCAACTTGCCACGAGATCGGAGCCACGATCTTAGCAGCAGGAAGGACAGGCATGTCCGTGTCATCTCGAATGGCAGGAGCGTAGACTCGGGACAGGGCATCCGGTTTGAGATTCTTCGACCCGGGCCGATAGGTGAGGATAAACTGGAATTGATTGAAGAAAAGAGACCATCTAGCTTGTCTAGAGTTCAACCGCGTCGCCTGCTGGATATACTCCAGATTTTTGTGGTCCGTAAGCACTTGAAACGGGTGAGAAGCCCCCTCGAGCCAGTGTCTCCATTCCTTCAATGCCATCTTAACCGCTAGGAGTTCACGATCCCCCACATCGTAGTTCCTCTCAGCCGGGGTAAGCCGGTGTGAGAAGTAAGCGCACGGATGAAGCTTCTTGTCTTCACCCCTCTGAGACAGGACAGCTCCAACACCAACCTCTGAGGCGTCTACCTCCACCACAAACGGTTCATCCGTAGTCGGTAGTATCAGGATGGGAGCAGAGAGGACGCGCTGCTTGAGTCCTTGGAAGGCCGTCTCAGCTTCTCTTCCCCACAAAGACCTTGCATTGCCACCCTTGGTTAAAGCTGAGAGAGGGGCTGCCACCAAGCTGGAGTTCTTGATGAACTTACGGTAAAAGTTAGTGAAGCCCAGGAAACGCTGAACTTCCTTAACGGATTTGGGGGTGGGCCAATCCGCTACCGCCCCTACCTTCCTGGGGTCCATTTGGACTCGACCGGGTTCCACTACAAATCCCAGGAATTGTACTCGGGATGAATGGGATTCACATTTTTCTGGCTTAACGTACAGATGGCTGTCTAGGAGGCGTTTGAGTACTTGTCTGACATGCTTAGTGTGTTCTTGAAGAGAGCTCGAAAAGATGAGGATGTCATCCAAGTAAACGAACACAAATATGTTAAGCATATCCCTAAGCACATCGTTTATGAGCACTTGGAACAGCGCTGGGGCGTTGGTCAGGCCGAAGGGCATCACCAAGTATTCATAGTGACCAGTAGGCGTGTTGAAAGCGGTCTTCCACTCGTCACCAGGTCTGATCCGCACAAGATGGTATGCGTTCCGCAGGTCAAGCTTAGTGAAAACAACTGCTTCCTGGAGCAGCTCGAAGGCTGTGGCCATAAGGGGTAGCGGGTAACGGTTACGGACGGTTATGGCATTGAGTCCCCGGTAGTCGATGCAAGGACGTAATCCACCGTCTTTCTTGGCCACAAAGAAAAACCCTGCTCCCGCCGGGGAGGTGGATGGACGCATGAGGCCTGCTTCCAGAGCGTCCTTGATGTAGGTATCCATAGCAGCTCGTTCGGATGGAGATAGGGAAAAGATCCGACCCCTGGGAGGGCAAGTGCCCGGAAACAGTTCGATGGGGCAATCATAAGGTCTATGGGGTGGTAGCATGGTGGCCCTCTGTTTGCTAAATACCAGTTTGAGGTCATGGTAACACTCGGGAACTCGGGTCAGATTGATGGATTCTAAAGACTCGGGAGTAGAACTCGGGGAATTCGGGAAAATACAAGTAGCTTGGCATGTAGGACCCCACCGCTTGATAGTGCCCACAGACCAGTCGATGTGAGGGTTATGGCTGTGAAGCCAGGGGTATCCAAGGACGAGAGGGAACTCGGAACAGGAGATCAAATGAAAGTTCATCAATTCCTGGTGTTGTGAAACTGAAAGTCGCAAGGAGGTAGTGACATGAGTGACAAGTCCAGATCCCAAAGGGCTTCCATCCAATGTAGTAACCCTCATGGGGTCACTTAGAGGTTCAGAGGGAACGCCATTCTCCTTCGCCCAGACACCATCCATGAAGTTACCTGCGGCTCCAGAGTCTACCAAGGCTTGAAGGTGAAGCTTGTGGTTGTCCCAGGAAAGGGTGACTGGAATGAGCAGACGGGAGTTGGACGGATGGGAGAAGGTTATGTTTCCCGTTACTGTTCCCCCCGGTCTGTACGGGACAGAGCGTTTCCCTGGAGCCCGGGATACGTGGAACGGAAATGGCCCGGTTTGCCGCAATATAGACAGCGTCGCTCCCTCATCCGGCGGTCTCTCTCAGCCTGGGAAATGCGTCCAATCTGCATGGGTTCCGGTGGAGCCAGCGAGGATAAAGGTGGGGACTCGGAGCTGGGACTGATAGGGGCTAGAGGTCTACGGTTGAGTTCTCTCGCTCTCAGACGCTGGTCAATGCGTGAGGTCAACTTGATCAGGGACTCGAGATTGTCCGGTGGTTCCCGAGTGGCCAGTTAATCTTGGATAGTGTCGGAAAGGCCTTTCAGAAAGCACACCGTGAGCGCCTCGTTGTTCCAGCCACTCGCTGCTGCCACCGTGCGGAACTGGATGGCATAGTCCGACACGCTGCGCCGACCTTGGTGGAGAGTCAGGAGCTGTTTGGCTGAGTCAGGACCACTGCTTGGGCCTTGAAACACTTGTTTGAATTCCTCAGCAAAGGCAGAGTAGCTGGCACAGCAGGAACTATGGGCATCCCACACAGCAGTAGCCCAGGCCAGGGCTTTTTCCGACAGCAGGGTGATGATATATGCGATCTTAGACCGGTCGGTGGGGAACGACGAGGGTTGCAGCTCGAAGGAGAGAGAACATTGGGTGAGAAACCCTTTACAAGCACTTGGATCACCTGAGAACCGTTGGGGAGGTGGAAGACGAGGTTCAGCCAGAGGGTTAACTGCCATGGGTACGTGAATCTGAGGTACTGGGACGGGAACTGTTGCCGGGGTAAGTTGATCAGATATCTGCTTTATGGAAGTCAGCATCTCCGACAGAAGATGAGAATGTCTATTAAGGCCTCTTGCTGAACCAGGGCGGCTTCGTGGCGTTGGACAGTCTCCTGGTGGTGGGACAGCATGGCAACAAGGTCCTGGGAACTGGCTGCCTCTGGGTTCATTTTTGGCTCTGTGTTTCTATCAGGACCCGGTTACGAACCCGGGTCTCCGGAGTGAGAAACAGTCACTTAACCAACTGAGCCACGAATAGTCGGCAGAACCCAGAAGATGAGGCAGACACAGCAGTACTTGAGACGGTGTATTTAATGAAGTAAAAAGTGAAGTTCTTCAGGAAAACATGTAACTCCACAACCTCAAAAGGAATCCTACAAGAACAAAGGTAATCCTCCAAGACAAAAAAGGTAAATCCACAAGGTGGAAGGTAAAGCACAAAAAGCCTCAAAAGATACTCAAAAAACAAACAAACAAGAACAAAAAATACAGAATTCCACAAGAGAGTCCACCAGGATCAACAAGAGTTCTCAGAGTACTAGGGCTGGGTGCTAACATACAAGCACAGAGCAAAGAACAGGAAAACAAAGGGTTTAAATACAATCAGGGGAAACGAGGCACAGGTGCAAATAATAATGGGGATCAAGGGAAAACAAAAGGTCAAAAGGCACAATGGGGGCATCTAGTGACCAAAAACCGGAACAACCCTGGCCAAATCCTGACAGATCTGATGTGAAAAGATCTGATGTGATTGGTTAAAAGACCAATTAGTGGAAACAATACCAATATTGGTCTGCCTGTGTAAACACAGCCTTTATTACACACACACACACACACACACACACACACATACACACACACACACACACACACAAAATCAAATCAAATTGTATTGGTCACATACACATGGTTAGCAGATGTTATTGTGAGAGTAGCGAAATGCTTGTCAATCACACACACACACACACACAATCAAATCAAATTGTATTGGTCACATTCACATGGTTAGCAGATGTTATTGCGAGAGTAGCGAAATGCTTGTCAATCACATACACACAATCCATTTTCTTCACTCTCATTAGTTAGACACCATTAGATCAGTCCCACTGATTGGGTTCAAGAGGTAGATAAGTCAGAAATGAATCAAACACCAGCCAGAGGCTGCCTGCCATCAGAGTGTGACAAATTGTATATTTCACACTCCAGGATCCGACTGTTACGTAACCTCTTTTGACTAGATATTTATTGTCTTTGCCTCCCAGGTTTAACTGGAACCTACGGCGCCTCCTTCTATTGTATCATCCCCCTTGTTTATCTTCCTCCCTCATCAGTTACTAATCATCTCAATGCACCACTCACACGCCCTCTACCCTCCCCTCCCTTCAAGAGAGTCTGCAGTGTGGTCCCTCTCCCTTTCTTAAATCTCCTTCCTTCTCTCTCATCTCTCTTTAACAAGTACCCTCCAGAGTGAGACTTTATGGTTTAAAGGAAGACTCCACCCAAAAACTATGAGTCAATTGTTGATATAGTCCCAAAATCTTTCAAAATAAAGAAAAACAGCCTTGTAGCAGTCTACCACAGTGTCCCAGTGTTGACACTAAGGCTGGCGCACGCACGCGCACACACACACACACACACGGGGGCTAATTACATCTGGAAGAGATCATTACGCCTGCAAAACAAATCTGCCAATTACACAGCACATCACACAGCTTTACCAGAAGAGAAACAAAAATTCACAAGTCACAGTGAGATTGTCTTCAACACACAAACCGTTAAAACGCAGACAAAGACAAACTCACATAGACATAGGCAGATACACAGAATAGTCACATAAATATATAGATACACACATACAGACAGTGCCTTACTATGTAATCCCTCATGAAAAAGTACTAATTACTGTACAAAACCTGTTCGTGCAGTAGTGACTCTGCAGAGACTGTGTAGTGAATGCGTAGGTTACGCACTAGTCAAGATACACAAGTAGAGTTTTGTAGTGTTCAGTAGGAAAACAGAAGGGTTTCCAGTAGTAGTCAGGTAGATTGATGTTGATGTTGGTCGTAAATAAGTAGTCAAAACACTATATAGCTTTACTAAAGAGGCTTTTCATTAGTAATCAGGTAGAGTTTTTACAACTTGATGTTGGTGGTAATCAAATCAAATCAAATGTATTTATAAAGCCCTTCGTACATCAGCTGATATCTCAAAGTGCTGTACAGAAACCCAGCCTAAAACCCCAAACAGCAAGCAATGCAGGTATAGAAGCACAGTGGCTAGGAAAAACTCCCTAGAAAGGCCAAAACCTAGGAAGAAACCTAGAGAGGAACCAGGCTATGTGGGGTGGCCAGTCCTCTTCTGGCTGTGCCAGAAGTAAATAAGTATCACAACACTACAACCAGACTACACCGGCTTTTCGCGACTGCAGAAGAAGACAAAACAGGAAGTAGTTGGTTGTTGTTAGCTAGCTACTGTTTTTGACAATCCCGAATGTAATCATCTTCCATCCATTGTCACCCTGTCTTTCATAGCCTTTATGCTGGAACCATCTGTAAAATTTAACTTTCCTTTATGTTTTATGAATACTTTCATGTCATTGTCTAGCCAAAAGAGTCTTAGCTGTTAGCCTTGTCATAGAGTTGTATTGAGTTTAGCCTAGCTGTTTGCTATCTCCCTTGAAATGTAGCTATCTAGCCTTTGTTTTCGCCATGGTGTGTTTGTATGCAAATGTACAGTGTGTTCATATTGGTGTACTTATCAATTCTTCTTACCTCTTTTGACCTGCTGTCAAGGAGGCCCTCGACATAAGAAGACTGGAGGCTATTGTTGGTAAGATTAATATTGTTTATCAAATGTTTTTCTGTGTTGTCTTATGTGACCTCTGTTAGCAGATGATTGATAATGGCTTATAATTGGTTGTCTCTTCTGCTTGTCTTTATTTTCTGAACAGTTACTGCACGTGGTGGAGAAATGTGGCTGCAAAAAAAAAAGAGGATCTGAAGAAGCTTAAATCAAAGCTGAATGAAGAGAAAGCCTCAAAGGGATGAATAGAAAAAGTGTAAATACAAAATTCAATAAATAAAATATTGCATTGAAGTTTGTATAAGCATATTGTTTAATTTTGGATGTTATAACTGCAGTTAGAAACTTGATGTTACGACTTCCGCCGAAGTCTGTTCCTCTCCTTGTTCGGGTGGCGTTCGCCAGTCGACGTCACCGCTCTTCTTGCCATCGCTGATCCACCTTTCATTTTCCACTTGTTTTGTCTTGTTTTCTAGTGATCCGTAGTGACACAACACTACACACACAGATGGCATTCACAGTAATGTGTAGGCATTGTGTGGTAGTTGTGAACATAAGAAGAGGAATTGTGTAGGTATGTTTAGGTTTTAAGTAGTGGATACCCAAAAGCTCAGTAGTTACGCAGTAGTCATTAAGGAAGAATAATGTAGTGATTTGAGAAGGAAATATGTAGTGTTCAGTAGTGAAACTTCCCAAGTTATCACTCATTACTACTTAAATTTCTACATAAATCACTACTGGTTTAGTACACAACTCAATAGCAAACAAGTAGCGAAAACAGTAGGTTTTGTGTAAATATTGTGTAGTAGGGATGAGTAGTAAATCAGTGGTACTTTTTCATGAGGGATGGACTCCAAGTGGTGTATCTTTCATGGCTTTACTATTGACTCATTCGGAGTCTGGTTTAGCTGAGCCAGCACAAACAGAGATAATACGGACAGACAGGGCATATGGTTAACCCATGTTATTATTGACCGCAGACAAAACGGGGGTTTATGACAAAGTCAGGTGAGGTCACTGTATTGCAATGGTATTTGTGCAGCTTCTCTCTGACAGTGGACATTTTGACCACCAAAGGCATCTTACTCAGAATCTACAGAACCTATAGGCAAGAGAGAAACAGTGTGAGAAACAAGAGAAGAAGTGCAGGGATGGAAGGGGAGGGGGAATGCAGAGGACAAGGAGTGTGATGGGTGACTGCAGAAAAAACCAGTGTGTCAGTTTACTGATCTCCAGTGAATTGCCAAAAATAATAGAGCAATATAAGTAGAGGGAAGAGAGACATAAAGGAGAGGAGAAGGGGGAGATGAGGAGTGGGAGATGGATAGAGAGGTAGGGATAGAGAGGAGGAGATATGCCAAAATAGAGTATGGGTGAGGGAGACAGAGCGGGGGTAAGATTAGATGGAGGAAAGAGACGATGTAAATGCATTAGAGACATATTCTATTCCAGTCACATACACTGTTATAGGGTTAATCTATTCACTCTGCTGGTGGTTGGGCATCCATTGACGTCCTTCCCTGATGAAAAATAGCTGACTTTAGCACACATCGCTTTTAACCTCAGCATGAGGGAAAAACCTTGTCAGTACAAAAGAGTGTGTGCTTTTGTGTGTTAGAGCAATATGCTGCAATGTGTCCTCAGTAACTCTGACTTTCAGGTTCATACAGACTCCTTGCAGCGTAGACAGACCAGCTAAGAGGAGATCCCCTAAAGCCCATGTGGGCACTTCACATGGTGGGCTCAGACTACAAACAAGGGGTCTCAGAGCCAGGGTGCTGTTGATGACTGAGGCGTTACTGCAGGGCCTCATTACATTTGAGTCATGTTGGATCAATAGTCTGTAGAATACCTGGGTTGGGTGAGGGAGTGTCGTTAACGTTTCCTTGTGGATGTTGGAGACTGCCCTCTCTGTTCCCAGGATAAAGAACCCACAGCTCCTTCAAAGAGGGTCAATGAGGCGGCTCCAATATGGCTTCCATGCTCAGTTTGTCATAAATAAATGATTTAGGGTCATAATATTATCTGTGGTTATGATATGATGCCTTTGGAAAGTATTCAGACCCAACATTTTGTTACGTAACAGCCTTATTCTAAAATGTATCAAAACATTTTTTTACTCATCAATCTACACACAATACCCCATAATTACGAAGCAAAAACAGGTTTTTGGAATTTTTTGCAAATGTATAAAAAAAATAAAAAAAATTTTTACATAAGTATTCAGAACCTTTACTCAGTACTTTGTTGAAGCACCTTTGGAAGTGATTACAGCATCGAGTCTTCTTGGGTATCAAATCAAAATGTATTTGTCACATGCGCCGAGTACAACAAGTGTAGACCTTTCCGTGAAATGCTTACTTACAAGCCCGTAACCAACAGTGCAGTTGTTTACACAGAAAATATGATGCTACAAGCTTGGCACTCCTGTATTGGGGGAGTTTCTCCCATCTTCTCTGCAGATCCTCTCAAGCTCTGTCAGGTTGGATGGGGAGCATTGCTGCACAGCTATATTCAGATCTCTCCACAGATGTTAGATCGGGTTCAAGTCCAGGCTCTGGCTGGGCCACTCAAGGACATTCAGAGACTTGCCCCGATGCCACTACTGCATTGTCTTGGCTGTCTGCTTAGGGTCGTTGTCCTGTTGGAAGTTGAACCTTCGACCTAGTCTGAGGTGAGAGCTCTGGAGGTTTTGATCAGGGATTTCTCTGTACTTTGCTCCGTTCATCTTTGCCACAATCATGACCAGTCTCCCAGTCCCTGCCGCTGAAAACATCCCCACAGCATGATGCTGCCACCACCATGCTTCACCGTAGGGATGGTGCCTGGTTTCCTCCAGATGTGACGCTTGGCATTCAGGGCAAATAATTCAATCTTGGTTTCATCAGACCAGAGACAGAGTCTTTAGATGCCTTTTGGCAAACTCCAAGTGGGCTTTCATGTGCCTTTTGGCTTCCGTCTGGCCACTCTACCATAAAGGCCTGATTGTTAGAGTTATGCAGAGATGGTTGTCCTTCTGGAAGTTTCTCCCATCTCCACAGAGGAACTCTAGAGCTCTGTCAGAGTGACCATAGGGTTCTTGGTCACCTCCCTGACCAAGGCCCTTCTCCCCCGATTTCTCAGTTTGGCTGGGCAGCCATGTCTAGAAAGAGTCTTTCTTGGTGGTTCCAAACTTCTTCCATTTAAGAATGATGGAGGCCACTGTGTTCTTGGGGACCTTCAATTCTGCAGATATTTTTTTGGTACCCTTCCCCAGATCTGTGCCTGGACACAATCCTGTCTTGGAGCACTACGGACAATTCCTTCAACCTCATGGCTTGGTTTTTGCTCTGACATGCACTGTCAACTGTGGGACCTTATATAGACAGGTGTGTGCCTTTCCAAATCATGTCCAATCAATTGAATTTACCACAGGTGGACTCCATGTCACACTCTGATCTGTTTCACCTGCCTTTGTGCTTGTCTCCACCCCCCACCAGGTGTCTCCCATCTCCCCTCAGTATTTATACCAGTGCTCTCTGTTTGACAGTTCGTTTTTTTTGTCAAGCCTACCAGCGCCTTTCTTTTCTAAAGTTCCTGTTTTCTAGTTTTCCCAGTTTTGACCATTCTACCTGCCCTGAGCCTTTCTGCCGTCCTGAACCGTGTCCCACCACACTGGATTATTGACCTCTGCCTACCCTGAGACTGCCTGCAGTTCTGTACCTTTGGACACATGAAATGTGTTACTTCGACACTGTCTGCATCTGGGTCTTCCCTAAAACATGACAGTATGAACAGTATGAACCGTAAGGAGCCACCATTGGACGACACGAGGAGTTACTGCAATGTCTTATGGAGGGACTCCATACATTGGGAGAATACCATGACCAGGCGTTCAAGACTTTGCTGGAGCGATTCCGCGGATTCCACACTGGGCAGCAGGTCACACCCGTAATCTACCCCAGTGTCCTGAGAACCCCGTTCCACTCTTCATACCTCTGATACCTCCTTCGTCCTAAATATATTCTACCATGCCCAGAAATCTGCTCCTTTTATTCTTTGTCCCCAACGCTCTAGGCGACCAGTTTTGATAGCCTTTAGCCGCACTCTCATACTACTCCTCCTTTGTTCCGCTGGTGATGTGGAGGTAAACCCAGGCCCTGCATGTCCCCAGGCACCCTCATTTGTTGACTTCTGTGATCGAAAAAGCCTTGGTTTCATGCATGTCAACATCAGAAGCCTCCTCCCTAAGTTGGTTTTACTCACTGCTTTAGCACACTCTGCCAACCCTGATGTCCTTGCCGTGTCTGAATCCTGGCTTAGGAAGGCCACCAAAGATTCTGAGATTTCCATACCCAACTATAACATTTTCCATCAAGATAGAACTGCCAAAGGGGGCGGAGTTGCAGTCTGCTGCAGAGATAGCCTGCAAAGTAATATCATACTTTCCAGGTCCATACCCAAACATTTCGAACTACTAATTTTAAAAATTATTCTCTCCAGAAATAAGTCTCTCACTGTTGCCGCCTGCTTACCGACCCCCCCTCAGCTCCCAGCTGTGCCCTGGACACCATTTGTGAATTGATCACCCCCCATCTAGCTTCAGAGTTTGTTCTGTTAGGTGACCTAAACTGGGATATGCTTAACACCCCGGCAGTCCTACAATCTAAGCTAGATGCCCTCAATCTCACACAAATCATCAAGGAACCCACCAGGTACAACCATAAATCTGTAAACAATGGCACCCTCATAGACGTTATCCTGACCAACTGGCCCTCCAAATACACCTCCGCTGTCTTCAATCAGGATCTCAGCGATCACTGCCTCATTGCCTGCATCCGCATGTTCTCCGGTCCTCTGGCAGTCTCTATGGGGGTGCCACAGGGTTCAATTCTCGGGCCGACTCTTTTCTCTGTATATATCAATGATGTTGCTCTTGCTGCGGGCAATTCCCTGATCCACCTCTACGGAGACAACACCATTCTGTATACTTCTGGACCTTCCTTGGACACTGTGCTATCTATCTAACCTCCAAACGAGCTTCAATGGCATACAATACTCCTTCCGTGGCCTCCAACTGCTCTTAAACGCTAGTAAAACCAAATGCATGCTTTTCAACCGTTCGCTGCCTGCACCCGAATAGCATCACCACCCTGAATGGTTCCGACCTAGAATATGTGGACATCTATAAGTACCTAGGTGTCTAGCTCGACTGTAAACTCTCCTTCCAGACTCATATCAAACATCTCCAATCTAAAATCAAATCTAGAGTCGGCTTTCTACTCCGCAACAAAGCCTCCTTCACTCGACACCGCCAAACTTACCCTAGTAAAACTGACTATCCTACCGATCCTCGACTTCGGCGATGTCATCTACAAAATAGCTTCCAATACTCTACTCAGCAAACTGGATGCAGTTTATCACAGTGCCATCCGTTTTTGTTACTAAAGCACCTTATACCACCCACCACTGCAACCTGTATGCTCTAGTCGGCTGTATGCTCTAGTCGCCAGACCCACTGGCTCCAGGTCATCTACAAGTCCATGCTAGGTAAAGCTCCGCCTTATCTCAGTTCACTGGTCACGATGGCAACACCCACCCGTAGCACGCGCTCCAGCAGGTGTATCTCACTGACCATCCCTAAAGCCAACACCTCATTTGGCCACCTTTCCTTCCAGTTCTCTGCTGCCTGTGACTGGAACGAATTGCAAAAATCGCTGAAGTTGGAGACCTTTATCTCCCTCGCCAACTTTAAACATCTGCTATCTCAGCAGCTAACCGATCGCTGCAGCTGTACATAGTCCATCGGTAAATATGTTTATTGTTTATTGTTTACTCCATGTGTAACTTTGTCTTGTTGTCTGTTCACACTGCTATGCTTTATCTTGGCCAGGTTGCAGTTGTAAATGAGAACTTGTTCTCAACTAGCCTACCTGGTTAAATAAAAGTAAAATAAAAAAATTAAAAAAATAAAATACCTCCTACAGAGTGCTATGCTGGAGATTCCGGGAGCTGCCAGGCTTTTCTCTCCCAGTGCTCCCTCATTTTTGAGCTGCAGCCTTCTTCGATCACCTCGGACCGCTCGAAGATAGAGTACATCATAACGCTGATGTCCGAGAGGACACTCGCCTGCGCTACGGCGGTGTGGGAGCAACAGTCCGCCGTATGCCTCAGTATAGAGGAGTTTGTGGCGGAAGTTCAGAAGGTGTTTGATTCTCCGTTGTCCGAGAGAGAGGCTGCTCCAGATACGTCAAGACTCTCATTGTGTGACAGACTACGCAGTATATTTTCGCTTGTTGGCAGATGAGAGTGCCTGGATCCCGGAAGCATTGTTCGACATGTCTGCACATGCCTCTCTCAAGGTTCCGTTCACGTGGTCCCCAGCTGCTGACCGGGCGTTATGGGATCTCAAACACCGTTTCACCACAGCTTTCATCTTGATTCATCCTGACCCGTCCCGCCAGTTCATGGTGGAGGCCGATGCATCGGCTGTCAGAGTGGGGGCTGTCCTGTCCCAGCGTTCTGCCCTGGACCTGAAGTTACATCCCTGCGCCTTTTACCATCGCCTCAATGCCATGGAGAAGAGCTACGATGTGGACAATCGTGAGTTTCTCGCAGTGAAGATGGCGATGTGGAGGAGATGGAGGAGTGGAGGCACTGACTGGAGTGGGCGGATAATCCATTCATTGTGTGGACCGACCACAAGAACCTAGAATATCTCCGCACCGCCAAGCATCTCAATTCCAGGCAAGCTAGGTCGGCCCTGCTCTTCACCCGGTTCAACTTCTCCCTCTCCTACCGACCAGGATCCAAGAACATCAAGACAGATTTGCTGTCACGCCGCTATAGGACCCAGATAACCGGATGTTTGTGCCTGACGCTGTCCACTACTGGGTCCTGGAGTGGGCCCAATCCTCCAGGCTTGCCTGCCACCCAGGCTTGCGTTGGACCCTGACCTTTGTGCGACAATGCTTTAAGTGGCATACCATGGTCCCTGACTTCTCCACGTTCATCGCCGCATGCACGGTCTGTGCGCAGAACAAGATTCCTCGGCAAGCTCTGGCTGGTCTTCTTCAACCACTGCCTGTCCCTCACCGTCCCTGGTTTCACATATTCCTGGGTCTTCCCCTGTCTGATGGTAACACCGCCATCCTGACAGTAGTGGACCGGTTTTCCAAGCCGCACACTTCATTCCTCTCCTCAAGCTACCCTCTGCCAAAGAGATGGCCCAGCTCATGGGGCAGCACGTCTTCCGGATCCATAGACTCCCGGTGAACGTAACAAAATGTGGAAAAGGTGAAGTGGTCTGAATACATTCCGAATGCACTGTATGCGTGGTTGGTTGAAGGGCTCTATCTCTATCACAGGGCAGGGAGAAAGATGTTATTGGGATGGAAACGTTCACAATGGCACAAGGTTGTAGTCAATGGATGGATGTACATTTTACATTTTAGCAGAGCGACTTAATTAGTTACCCACTATCCCTATAAGTGGCAATTACTGTAGCCACATTTAAAATGCAGTCTAAACCCAACACACTATTTTAAGGCTATCTAACTAAAACAGTTTTGAAAATCTCTCCCCTGGGAGGGGAAATAGGGAATGGCTCAATTTGTGTGGCTACATGGAAGTCATTAAAGGACCATCTAGAGTAGAACATGCTGCATCTGCCTTATGCTACTCACAAATTCAGAGTAAGGGAGAGAGAGGGAGAGGGAGAGAAACAGGGAGAGAGAGCTGCTGCTGATGCATTGCAGATAAACTGCAGATCCTGGATAACCCCTCCCATCTCATTTTCCATGCACCCTTCCGCCCCAAATGCTCGATATGACATCACTGCCTCCCCACCCTCACCCCATGCAGCTCAGCTCCCCAGAGCCTCTGACTCGTCAACCCCCTCCTCCTCCTTCCTTCCCGGCACACACACCCCATCCCAGTACAGTTTGGTGCTGCTTCACTCACGCCATATCCCAGGTTACGTCCCTCTCCCCACACTAGCAAGCACTATCCAGCCACGCCCATCTATGCTATTCACTATGACATTCAGCTTACAGCTCTGCTTATAGATTTGATCAAAATACTTTCCTCAGCGGTATACTACATATTTATATTGATCTACGAGGCAGTTACCACACTGATTAATAAAACAAAATACTCTACCTCACAATGATGCCAATATCAGCATCAGCATACTGTAGTCATAAAACTGGTTGATTGGGATATTAGAATTGGGATGATATTTGAGGTTTATTTCAGAACATGACCTTCCAGTCCTGAAGTGCAACAGGACATACCAGCTACTGGGGTAATATTGAGGGAGTTTATGTAGCAAATCCAATAAAGAACACCTCTGTGGCAACAAAACTGCTTACTAGGGGTAAATATGGCCAGGCAAACAGGTGTCTGAGTATACAGGCAAACAACTACTGTATGTTATCATTGTGAACAACAGAGGACAAAAGATGGCGACTGAAAGTGGCAAGCATGACATGGATAGAAGGAGATAAAGATGGGTCGGGGGAGAAGGAGATGGGGAGATAAATTGGAGAGAGAGAGAAAGGGCAAAGGGGGCGACGCTCCAGCTGGTATTTCTGAACAACCTGTTATTTATGGCTGGTGGCGGCTGTGACTATCTGGCCACGTATCAGACCATGTCTGTCCTCTAACTCAGCCCACTCATGCAGCGCACACAGACACACACACATATATACACCACAGGAGGTCGGTGGCACCTTAATTGGGGAGGACAGGCGCGTGGTAATGGCTGGAACAGAACTAGTGGAATGGTATCAAATACATAGAACCCATGGGTTACATGTGTTTGATGCCATTCCATTAGTTCCTTTCCAGACACACACACACACACACACACATCCTCAATATCGTTTCCAATTACACATAGTCTCACTTCACTATTCACCCATAAACATTCCTTACACCATGCCAACACACAAACATTAAATGATCACTAAATCCCTATCCATAAAACATATTTCTCTATATGGGAGCACTATAAAAAAAATAAGCATTTTTTTCTCTTTACGATAATGCTTTGTTTAATTTATCAAATTGACAAGCTTTTAGAAAAATAAAAAGTCAAAATGGATACTCCTATACAGTGGCATAGGCTAACCTTTTCCACTTTTAAACCCATCAATTGTGTGTGCATTCCATGTAGGACTGGAGATGGGTGTGATTAAAACAAACTCAGTGAGCATAGCCTTGCTATTGAGAAAGGCTGCTGAAGGCAGACCCTGTACACATATAAATCAAAGATTTCCTTAATTTTGGGTCAGTCACAGTGGTCAGGTGTTCTGCCACTGTGTACTCCCTGTTTAGGGCCAAATGGCATTCTAGTTTGCTCTGTTAATTTGTACATTTTTTCCAATGTGTCAAGTAATTCGATATTTGTTTTCTCATGATTTGGTTGGGTCTAATTGTGTTTCTGTACTGGGGCTCTGTGGGGTCTGTTTGTGTTTCTGAACAGAGCCCCAGGACCCAGCTTGCTTAGGGGGCTCTTCTTCAGGTTAATTTCTCTGTATGTGATGGCTTTGTTGTGGAAGGTTAGTGAATCGCTTCCTTTTAGGTTGTTATAGAATTGAATGGCTCTTTTCTGCATGCATTCGGCTATTTTATGTTTTACGTTGTACACAGTGGATATTTTTGCAGAATTCTGCATGCGGAGTCTCAATTTGGTGTTTGTCCCATTTTGTGAATTCTTGGTTGGAGAGCGGACCCAATTCAAGTATTTTTAGCCAGATCCTAATTGGTATGTCGAATTTTATGTTTGTTTGGTGGCATAGAAGGCTCTTCTTGCCTTGTCTCTCAGCCCGTTCACAGATTTGTGGAAGTTACCTATGGTGCTGATGTTTAGGCCAAGGTATGTATAGCTTTTTGTGTGCTCTAGGGCAACAGTGTCTAGATGGAAGATTCTAGTAGGGTGAGGCCGGGTGCTGCAGACTGTTCATGTGCACTCACCAATTTATTGATATATATATATGTTGAAGAGGGTGGGGCTTAAGCTGAATCTCTGTCTCACCCCACAGCCCTGTGGAAAGATATGTTTTTTGCCTATTTTAACCGCACACTTGTTTGTGTACATGGATTTTATAATGTCGTATGTTTTACCCCCAACACCACTTTCCATCAGTTTGTATACCAGACCCTCATGTCATATTGAATCGAAAGCTTTTTTGAAATCATCAAAGCATGAGAAGACTTTGCCTTTGTTTTTGGTTTGTTTGTTTTTTAATTAGGGTGTGCAGGGTGAATATGTGGTATGTCGTACAGTAATTTGCTAAAAATACAATTTGACATTTGCTCAGTACATTTTTTTCGCTGAGGAAATGTACGAATCTGCTGTTAATGATAATGCAGATGATTTTCCAAAGGATGCTGTTGACGCATATCCCGGTAGTTATTGGTGTAAAATTTGTCTCCACTTTTGTGGATTGGGGTAATCCGTCTTCGGTTAAAGAGTTTATGTATAGCTCATTTTAATTTGTGGTGGGTATATTTTATCATTTAATTTAGGATAACATCAATCCGACATGCATTTTTGGGTTGGAGGGTTTGTAGTTTTGTCCTGTAATTCATTCAATGTAATTGGAGAATCCAGTGGGTTCTGGTAGTCTTTAATAGTTGATGCTAAGATTTGTATTTGACCATGTATATGTTTTCTGTTTGTTACAATGAGCTGAGTTCCTTCTTTTCCATAGTGTATTTCTGTATTGTTTTAGTGATTCACCATAGTGAAGGCGTAGGCTCAGGTTTTCTGGGAATTTATGTTTTTGGTTGGAAAGGTTTCTCAATTTCTTTCTTAGGTTTTTCCATTCTTCATCAAACCATTTGTCATTGTTGTTCATTTTCTTAGGTTGTCTGCTTGACATTTTTAGATTTGATAGGGATGCTGAGAGGTCAAATATGTTTAGGTTTTCTACTGCCAAGTTTACACCTTCACTATTACAGTGAAACCTTTTTCCAGGACATTGTCTAGAAGGGCTTGAATTTGTTGTTGCCTAATAGTTTTTTGGTAGATTTCCACACTATTTTCCTTCCATCTATAGCATTTCTTAATATTCTTCAGTTCCTTCGGCTTTGATACCTCATGATTGAACATAGCTCTGTTGAGTGTGATTTTTCTATGATCTGATAGGGGTATCGGTCACGCCCTGACCTTTATGTTAGTTCTGTGAAGTCGGCAGAACGTGACTTTTGTTATTCCTTTTGTTGTTTTTGTTTGGTCTTCTGAGTATTAAAGATCATGAGCACTTAACACGCTGCACATTGGTCCACTTCTTCAGACGAGCGTTACAGAAGGTCCCACCACAAAAAGACCAAGCAGCGTTTTCTGGAGGAGTGGACATGGGAGGAGATACTGGAAGGTAAGGGACCCTGGGCGCAGGCTGGAGAATATCGCCGTCCTAAGGAGGAAATGGAAGCAGCAAACGCGGAACGGTGAAAATACAAGGACTTGGCACGATGAAGCAGGCACGAGAGGTAGTCCCCCCCCAAAAATTGGGGTGCACACGGGGAGATTGGCAGAGTCAGGTTATAGACCTGAGCCAACTCCCCATGCTTACCCTGGGGAGAGTGTGACTAGTCAGGCACCATGTTATGCGGCTCTCTGCCAGGTGTGCTCTGTCTCACCCAGGTGTGCTCTGTGCCAGATCCTCACATTAGTCGAGCTAGAGTGGCCATTAAGCCAGGAAGGATTGTGCCGGCTCAGCACTCCTGGCCTCCGGTGCATCTCTTCGGTCCAGGATATCCTGCGCCGGCTCTGCGCACTGTGTCTCCGGTGCATCTCCACAGCCCAGTACGTCCTGTGCCTATGCCCCGCAGTTTCCGTGCTAGGGTGAGCACCCAGCCAGGAAGGGTGGTGCCAGCTCTGCGCTCCAGACCTCCAGTGCGTCTCCACGGCCCAGTATATCCTGTGCCCGTTCCACAAACTAAGCCTCCAGTGAGGATCCATGGCACGAAGCCTCCAGTGATGATCCATGGCACGAAGGCTCCAGTGATGATCCATGGCACGAAGGCTCCAGGGATGATCCATGGCACGAAGCCTCCAGTGATGATTCATGGCACGGAGCCTCCAGTGATGATCCATGGCACGGAGCCTCCAGTGATGATCCATGGCCCGGAGCCTGCAGTGAGAATCCATGGCATGAAGCCTCCAGCGTCGGTCCCCAGTCCGGAGCATCCAGCGACGGTCTCCAGTCCAGGGCCTCCAGCGACGGTCCCCAGTCTGGGGCCTGCAACGAGGGTCCCCAGTCCGGGGCCTGAAGCGAGGGCCCCCAGTCCGGGGCCTGCAGCGAGGGTCCCCCGCCTGGGTCCTACAACAAGGGTCCCCAGTCTGGGGTCAGAGAGAGGGCCGCCAGTCTGGGGTCGGCGAAGAGTGTCCCCGCACCAGAGACGCCACCAAATTGGGGGGAGCCAGAGGTGGACTGGGGTCTGCGTCCCGCACCGGAGCCGCCACCGAAGATAGATACCTACCCGGACCCTTCCCTATAGGTTCAGGTTTTGTGGCTGGAGGCCGCACCTTTCCGGGGGGGGGGGGTACTGTCACGCCCTGACCTTAGAGAGCTTTTTTACGTCTGGGCATTCTATGTTTTGTATTTCTTTGTGTTTGGCCGAGTGTGGTTCCCAATCAGAGGCAGCTGTCTATCGTTGTCTCTGATTGGGAATCATACTTAGGTAGCCTGTTTTACCACCTATGTTGCGGGATCTTGTTTATGGTTAGCTCTGTGAAACCGGCAGAACGTGACATTCGTTATTCCTTTTGTTGTTTTTGTTTGGTGTTCTGAGTATTAAAGATCGTGAACACTTACCACGCTGCAGCTTGGTCCACTGACTTTGAACACTCTAAGAGACTCTGGTCTGAGGTCAGTGATACAGTCACCTACAACACTACTGCAAGAGATGAGCTATAATTGTACCTACCATAGGAGTCCCCTCGAACCCTACCATTGACTATGTACATACACAGCATGGCACAGACAGAGATGGTAGATTTGTGTGTATTAGGTAGTTGTTGGAGAATTGTTATATTACTTGTTAGATATTACTGGACTGTCAGAACTAGAAGAAGAACCATTTTGCTACACTCACATTAACATCTGCTAACCATGTGTATGTGACTAATAAAATGTGATTTGATTAGATTTACTCTGCGTCTGATAGAGCTGCAGGAGTTGTGACCCGTTTTTGTTGGGTATGTTGTCATAGTTGTGTCTAGGGAGGCATATGGGGGAGGGAATGCTGTCACCGCCAGGTGTTTGTCCCCCTGTGTGCTGAGGGTGTCGGTTTCTTGTCCGTTTCTGGCAATTAGGGCGCCACAGACTATGTCACTGAGCATGGAATTTGTTGACTGTCATCGTTAAAGTATGCGGATTCTATTGGGGGGATATAGGTAGCACACATGAGGACATTTTTCTCTGTTGAGCAGCAACATTATGTACAAAATAAGTTATGAACAATGAGAAAAAACAAATAAAATAGCACAGTTGGTTAAGAGCCAATAAAATGGCAGCCATCCTCTCCGGCGCTCAGAACTGTTTATTTTTTCATGAACAAAGTATTTGCTCTCGCTTTTAAGGGACCCCTCCAATGGAAGTTAACATCACTATTTCAACTTAATTCCTGTCCTAAATGCTAGTTTCGTTCCACCCTCTGAACACTGGCGCATGGCTCCTTATCAGTGGAGGCTGCTGAGAGGAGGACGGCTCATAATAATGGACGGAATGGAGCAAATGGAATGGCATCGATGTATTTGATACCATTCCACTATTCCGCTCCAGCCATTACCAGGAGCTCGTACTCTCCAATTAAGGTGAGACCAACCTCCTGTGCTCCTTGTAAATATTGATTAATCGGGCGTGCACATCTCCACCATAGAGAATAATAGAGGCCTCTAGTGGCCAAACGGCCGTATTAGCATGGGCAGCGCCATTGAGGCCTTCCACCATTTTAATGTAGTCATCTGGGTGGGACTTCCAAGTCCATTGGCTGATCCCTCCTTGGGATCCAGTTGAAGTCACATCCCACTGGGTAATCAGGAGGGATCAGCCAATCGAGAGGAAGAAAAATGACATCTTCAAAATGGAGATAGCCTCAATGGCGCTGCCCATGCTGTCACAGATGCTATAATTGCACAGATGCAAAGATGAGTCCTCTATCTATCTCTATGAGCTCCACCTTTGTCCGTGTGCACAGCCCATATACGGTCTCTGGCACAGCCCACGCTCTGCGAATAGCGAAGGTGCATAAAAATGGTGGCCTCCATGCACTTATCACAAATGCCTTGTTTACCAAGTTCGCTGCACATTGCTCATTCTTACCCTTTTCTTGTATTGTCGTTATTAGCACAGTATACATGATCCCAATTTAAGCTCCAAGACGCATGCAATTTGAAAAAAACAATTTATTGGCAAATTTGAAATATGTTGCGCCGTCGACAAAAACCCCATGGATAGTGGTAAAACCATGACATCGTATCTGAATTCCGACATATTTATGTACCTTCGTCATTGTACACACACCAAATATTACCATTCTCCTAGCAGCAGGACATTATGCAGCCAGCACGATCACAGATTCCCTTTGTCTATTTTTTATAAGATTCCCCTTGCAAAGAAATGCTAAACATTGGGAGTATCCATTTTTTTGC
The DNA here is from genome assembly GCF_023373465.1 of Oncorhynchus keta. Lineage (NCBI taxonomy): Eukaryota > Metazoa > Chordata > Actinopteri > Salmoniformes > Salmonidae > Oncorhynchus > Oncorhynchus keta. The sequence continues at coordinate 28,584,559 of NC_068426.1, forward strand.
ACTCCAGTGCTGAACAACTGTTTTCACAACCTTTGAAAAAAGAAATGGATAATTTGATAGATCTTTTTTATATTGTATTATTTATACCAGCATTTCCTTAGAAAGTTTACACACATACTGGTATGTTGAAAACTATTATGTAGGCTATAGTTAAATAAATTAAATATAGCTCCATTCACTGAAATGCAATACAGTGTATCTGAATTACACATTGGTTTATAGAGAAATTATATTCCATGTGCCGAGGTAAAACTGGGTTTAAGATTACTCAGTAGAGTCTGTAGAATCTATATATGGTGTTATTTTTGGAGGACTGAGGTCTAAATACCCAGCAGCACCTTCTACTCAACCCATTCCATTGCTCCCAATGCAATACACGGAAGGTCTATAAACTACATATTGGCTTATAAAAGAAAATACTGTTCTGTGTGCTGAGGTAAAAGTAGGTTGGGAATACTCAGTGGGGTCTGTAGAATATATATATGGTGTTATTTCTTGGGGGACTGAGGTCTAAATACCAAGCAGCACTTTTTACTCCACCCTCTCCATTGGTCCCAATGCAACACACTGTAGGCCTATATATTACATATTGGCTTAGAGAGACAACACTACTCTTTGTGCCTGAGGTAAACGTGGTGTTGGGTGTGGTCTAAATACCCAGCAGCACTTTCTACTCCATCACGGCCATTGGCCACACTCCCGTGTTGGAATTCCCTGTTCAAGCCCAAATGTATCATACTTTGACTAAAACGATGACTTAAATCGTTGTACAACATCAAAAGTAAGTACAACATCAAATGGCATTGTCTTTCAGCTGAAAAAGGAGATTTCCGCTGTTGTGGACACGCAATATTTTATTTTACTATCAATACTTTTTGGTTTATGTTTTGATTTCAATATCATTATTTTTGTTTGTTATACCAACAACTTTGTTCTCAACTTATTGATATTAAACCCCCTGAGGTCGATGTTCGCACCCCCAAGGAAATCGAATTAACATAATACAATAATCCCCGTAATAATCAGTCAATTTAAGATACTGAGATACCGCATCCACCTATGTAACGCTTACGCTTTTGAGGTCAAAGGTGACAGAGTTAGAGAGGTGTTTGTCAGATCATGAGACATCCCAAAAATCAGTCTTCTCACAAAATTGTCTGAATAGTTTGGCCTACGACCCCCACAAGCGTCTTAGCGTCCGAATAGCGTCTGAACAATTTGGGCTGCACACTGTGTAAAGGTGAGACTCTCACAAACACATATGGTGCATTCAAAAAGTATTCAGACCCCTTGATTTTTTACACATTTTGTTCCATTACAGCCTTATTCTAAAATGTATAAAATTGTTTTTTCCCCTCATCAGTCTACACACAATACCCCATAATGACAAAGCAAAAACAGGTTTTTAGAAATTCTTGAGGTCCTGTGCGCTCTGGAGCAGGTTTTCATCAAGGATCTCTCTGTACTTTGCTCTGTCCATCATTCCCTCGATCCCTACTAGTCTCTTAGTCCCTGTCGCTGAAAAACTTCCCCACGGCATGATGCTGCTACCACCATGCTTCACCGTAGGGTTTCCTCCAGGTGTGACGCTTGGCATTCAGGCCAAAGAGTTCAATCTTGTTTTCATCAGACCAGAGTGTCTTGTTTCTCATGGTCTGAGAGTCCTTTAAGTGCCATTTGGCAAACTCCAAGTGGTTTGTCATGTGCCTTTTACTCAGGAGTGGCTTCCGTCTGGCCACTCTACCATAAAGACCTGATTGGTGGAGTGATGCAGAGATGGTTGTCCTTCTGGAAGGTTCTCCCATCTCCACAGAGGAACTGGATATCTGTCAGAGTGACCATCGGGTTCACCTCCCTGACCATGTCCGTTCTTCCACGATTGCTCAGAAGATTGTCTTGGTGGTTCCAAACGTCTTCCATTTAGGAAGAAGCCACTGTGTTCTTTGGGATCTTCAATGCTGAATACATTTTTTGGTACCCTTCCCCAGATCGGTGTCTCAACACAATCCTGTCTTGGAGCTCAACAGACAATCTCCTCGACCTCATGGCTTGAATTCTTTTCTCTGACATGCACTGTCAACTGTGGGACCTAATATAGACAGGTATGTGCCTTTGCAAAAATCATGTCCATACAATTGAATTTACCACAGGTGGACTCCAATCAAGTTATAGAAACATCTGAAGAATGATTCATGGAAACAGTGTCACGCCCTGACCTTGGAGATCCTTTTTATGTCTCTATTTTGGTTTGGTCAGGGCGTGAGTTGGGGTGGGCATTTCTATGTTTTGTGTTTCTATGATTTTCTATCTCTATGTTTTGGCCGGGTATGGTTCTCAATCAGGGACAGCTGTCTATCGTTGTCTCTGATTGGGAACCACACTTTTTTCCCACCTGTGTTTGTGGGAAGTTGACTTTCTTTATGGCACTTAACCTTAAGCTTCACGGTTTTGTTTTGTATTGTTTTGTCCGGTGTCTTTTTCTTCTTTCTTTTTCACCTGAGCTCAATTTCGAGTCTCATAGCAAAGGGTCTTAATACTTATGTAAATATGATAATTCATTTTTTTTATGTTTAATACATTTGACAAAATGTCTATAAACCTGTTTTTGCTTCGTCATTATGGGCTATTTAGAATAATGCTGTAATGTAACAAAATGTGGAAAAAGTCAAAGGTTCTGAATACTATGCAAATGCACTGTACACGTCGATTGTTTAGCTCTTAAAATTCTAGCAAAATGATCCTTGTTATGACCCTCTTAATTAAAAAATGAAATATAGCTTACAGGAGCAATTAGGGTTAAATGCCTTACTCAAGAGCACATCGACAGGTTTTTCACCAAGTCGGCTCAGGGATTCAAACCAGCAACCTTTCTGTTACAGTCTCAACATTCTTAACCGCTAGGCTACCTGCTGCCCATGAACTGTTGCTTGCTGTAGTGGTTGCCCTCAATAAATCAGGAAACCTGGGCACCTGGAACAGGCTAATACTAACGTCAACACTTGCTACGGTGATCCCTAAAAGTAAGCCAGGCTTGGAGTGCCACCCCAGTAGCCGTGCCCCCCCACCCCCAAGTTCACATGTGAAGAACAATCAGATGTGAAAGTTTTTCAAATATGAAACTGCAAATTAAATTTTTACATTTCATTGTTTTTCACATGTGAAAATGCAATTCCATATGTGAAAGTGACATTTGTACATGTGGACTCTTCTTACATGTGAACCTGCTAATTTGATTTTTCACATGAGAACATTTTGAGACGTGCGATTTTCACGTGGAGTTGATTTCAACATGTGAATTCTAAATGTAATACATGTGAAAATATGGCTTCAAATCAGAAATTGTAGCTCAACATGTGAATCGATATAACATGTGAAAATGCCATTTTCAAAAGTGAAACTACACATTTGATGTGCTTTTTTTGTAAGGAGTAACTTCCATCCCAAGCATGAGCAGCAGTCTGGCAGTGGTGGAAATATAACCCAATTGTCATACTTCAGGAAAAGTAAAGATACCTTAAAAGAAAATGTAAAACTGAGTCACCCAGTAAAATAATATTTGATTAGAAGTATTTGGTTTTAAACCTACTTAAGTATCAAAAGTAAAAGTACAAGTGTAAATCATTTCAAATTCCTTATATTAAGCAAACCAGACGGCACCATTTTCTTGTTTTTATTTAATTTACGGTCAGCCAGAGGCACACTTCAACACTCAGACATCATTTACAAACAAAGCATTTGTGTTTAGTGAGTCCGCCAGATCAGATGCAGTAGGGATGACCAGCGATTCTCTATTGATAAGTGAGTGAATTGGGCTGTTTTCCTGTCCTGCTAAGCATTCAAAATGTAATGAGTACTTTTGGGTGTCAGGGAAAATACGGAGTAGAAAGAACATTATTTTCTTGACAAATGTAGTGGAGTAAAAGTAGAAGTTGTCAAAAATATAAATAGTAAAGTACAGATACTCCAAAACACAACTTAAGTATTTTTACTTAAGTACTTTACACCACTGCAGTCTGGCATGGGCCAGGTTCATGAGTCCTCACATGAACTCGAAGGGAAGTTCAAATCAAATCAAGCTTTATTTGTCACGTGCGAATACAACATGTGTAGACCTTACCGTGAAATGATTACTTTACAAGCCCTTAACCAACAGTGCAGTTCAAGAAAGAGTTAAGAAAATATTTACCAAATAAACTAAAGTAAAAAATTATATAAAGTAACACAATAAATTAACACAATAAAATAACTTGTATGTTATGGTAGGACACAGGGCGGCAGGTAGCCTAGAGTGGTTAGAGTATTGGGCCAGTAACCAAAAGTTGCTAGGTCAAATCCCTGAGCTGACAAAGTAAACATCTTTCATTCTGCCCCTGAACAAGGCAGTTATCCCACTATTCCCATGCTGTCATTGAAAATAAAAATGTGTTCTTAACTGACCTGCCTAGTTAAATAAAGGTAAAACATAACAGTCTATAGATCATACATTGGGTTCATTTGAATCTAGTTGATGATGCAGTGTGCTAGCCAGAGACTTGTATTTCCTTGCATGGTGGTGTGATTTGCCAAACTGTGTTTTCTGGATCTACTTATTTAACATCTCTGTTCCTCTGCCACGCCCTATTAGCTCCAATAAGTATCAGATTAATCACCCCAGTACTTGTATTGATTACCTCTATATCCAATGACCTCTCTTCTGCCTACCTTTCCCATCTTTGGCCAGAGGGATCTCTTGTGGCGCTCTCAACTGTCTTTGATTTAATGTAGTCGCTCATGCATTAAATAATGTGTAGAGACATACATAATAGAACAAGAGAGGGGAACTGAGTTTGTAATATCCTGTTGGGTGTCAAGAAGATGCTCCTGAACATAACTTTATTGATATACTTATCTTATTTAATAAAATCTAATTCGATAAGTTAAAAGAACAGATAAGACTTTAATCTGAGTGAACCTATATCAGGTCTGGGGCGGGTCTCCTTCCTGTTTAAAGCTGAGTCTGCGGTGATGGTGGCCAGGGTGTTGCAGGGGGGTGCAGGACGTCATTGGGAGCTAGCAGGGAGAGCTCTGCTCTGTAGCCTGGGCTGGGCTTGGCTGCTTGCTCTCTGTTCACAGCCTGCTTCTGCTGCAGTGCCACTTGAAAGCACTCCAAGCCTTCTGCAGTGCGTTGGAGCCGAGCCCCCAGACTGAATATAAACAACACCCCTTTTCTCTACCCCCTCCATGCATCACACCACCCCTAGCTGTGCCAGCCAAAAGCACCTTGAAGGCTGAGTGGCTGGCCTATTGTACTTGTGTGGTGATTTACATGTTTAAAAGGCTGAGGCCAGCAGGAAAGCAGAGAGAAAGAGAGAGAGGGGCAATGAGCAGAGGCCAGTGGTCTAGGACACTGAAGGATCAGCACGGAGAAAGTGAGTTAGTGCTTTATACAAGTATAATCACCCAAGTAACCTCTAGTACACACATTCTGCTCGGAGATTCACAGTAACTACCTCTGATTTTTCTCTCCTTGTCCCTCCCTCTCTCTCTCTCTCCCCCCACCTCTCTCTCTCTCTCTCTCTCTGTCCCCTTCTCCCCTCTCTCTCTCTCTCTCTCTCCCCTGTCCCTCTCTCTCTCTCTCTCTCTCTCTCTCTCTCTCTCTCTCTCTCTCTCTCTCTCTCTCTCTCTCTCTCTCTCTCTCTCTGTCCCCTTCTCTCTCTCTCACTCTCCGATACAAACACAATCTAAAACTGTCTGAGCTCTCAAACGCATTAGGGTTCGCTCTGCAGAGCTAGCTGTTGCGATGGAAAAACAATGAGTGAGATAACAGAATACAGATGGGTGATTAATGGGAAGAGTCTAATTCTATCTCAGAAATGGGAATAACATTCTCCCCTCTTATGCTTGTGATATAAAACAAATAATGTTAAAGGTGAAAAATACAATTCAAATCTCATTGATTTTCATTTGTGTGGGTAATAATGTCCTGGAGGGCAAAAATAGCCTTGTCATTTGTCAAAAATAGCCTCGCCAGTTTTCATTCGATGAAATATGGCCATCTAAGGCAACCTATTGGCCAAAACCTGAGACAGCCATTTTGTTGCATTAGCTGCAGCAGTTGCAGCTACAGGGTTTGCAGTGACCTCTGTTACCTCTGAAAGGATTAGAGCATGATTGATGGGGGATCAATAAGAATGACAGCAGACTACAGCCAATCAGATCTGGCAAACAACACTGCAGCTTCACTCCTTAGAGAAAACATCTCAATGCAGGGAGAAGATAGCAGCCTCTCCGTCCCATGGGATCTCAGCCACAACCCAAAGACTAACGTATGCATTATATTCTGTATCTCTTAGCGAAAGCATATTAATCAAAGTCAAATATTGTCCTAAAGAGAAACTGCTAGATGATATTGTATACTGATTGTACTTATATTCAGGACTCTAAGTGCAGTCCAATTGCTTCTCATTATGCTCAGATTCAATGTAAAATCCAATGGGGGGAGGGTCTAATGTTAACATGCTGAAAATTCAAACGTGTAATGACAAAAGTACTTTTCTTCCAATTCGTTAAGCTCTCAGAGAAGAAGAAAAAATGATGCTAGGAAGAGATAAGCCCTCTTTAAATTGTGAGTACAGAGTTGGTGTTTCCCATCATTGTTAGAGTTAGACAGATAGAGTTTACAGTCCTTCTGAGGCTGCAGAAGTGATATAAAACCACAGCTCATGGGTGGGCTAAATATAATTACAGAACTTTGGTGGGATAACAAAATGAGTGAGTTAAAGTATGCCAGCTATCTTGCATGACTAGTCAAAGATTGTAAAGAATCGTTTCAGGATTGTATTATGCATCTGTGAAAATACAGTTAGCAGTCTGCTCCAGAATCCACCAGACATCTTATCTCCCAAAGGAAACTAGCTCTGTCTGAAACCTTGCAGATGATTGAAAATCATCTCAAGGACCACCAGATATAGGCAGTAGTCACCAATCTGTCAGGCTGAGCCACCCATACTCATGAGTGTTACTGTGCAGGGAGCACCCATTCAGATGGCCAGATAAGATTCTGAGCCACGGGGGAGACATTATATTATAGAAACAATGTTACACCGTTTAAAATGAGGTGCTTTGTAACAACACTCAAACTAGTGGCAAATGAGCTGCCAACAACTTGAAGGAGACGAAACCTTAACCTTTGCTGGAGTAGTGAAACACATCATCCTGAAATGTTTTGAAACATTACCTGGTGTGTTGTAACACCACTTTATCAAGTGTTGTGTAACACCTTGCCAGGGATTGGGAGCACTAACAGAAAAGGTTTGGTATTTGGTGTTTTATTAGGATCCCCATTAGCTGTTACAAAAGCAGCAGCTACTCTTCCTGGGGTCCACACAAAAGATGAAATCTAATACAGAATGACATAATGCAGAACACCAATAGACAAAAACAGCTCAAGGACATACATTTTTTTTAAAGGCACACGTAGCCTACATATCATGCATACGCACATACACTCTCTAGGTCAAATAGGGGAGAGGTGTTGCTTTATCTGTTTTTTTTTAACCAGGTTTGCTGTTTATTTGAGCAATATGAAATGGAATTTCCATGGAATAAGGGCTCTATATAATACAGTATGCTTTCTTGAATTTGATCTGGATTTTGGGACTGTGAAAAGTCCCCACTATTTTGGTGTTTCGTATCCTGTTTAGCCTAGTTAAATAAAGGTTAAATAAATCAATTGTGCAGAATGAGATCCCTTCTCTTTTGATGCCCGTTTCATCTCTCTAAAGCATCTAAACACCATTATGAGGCTTTGATTTACTGTCTAGCGCAGAATAAGATCCGTTTTTCTGGTGTCTTAATGTTTTAACCTTGTGTCATGTATTTGGTCATTTGGTCATCGTTTCGGCAGGCATTTTCAAGCAGTGTTCAAACCTCCATCAGTAACTTGAGGTTTAACTGCAAGTATTGAGGATTCTGCATTTGACTCTTCCATTGACAATCATGAATGTGGGAATGGGTGCTGTCCTCGTTGAATTTAACTTTGCCTGACAGTTTTGATATCCATTCATCATGATCCATTGCACCTCATGGTTCGACAAGCTTAATACTAATATAGAAATATCATTTTCTTTCTTTTGCATACAACATTTTTTGAATGATCCACAATCCTCTAAAAACAGAGTCATTGTGGCAAGATGATTAAACAAAGGACTTCCAGTGAGTTCAATCACTAAATGTTCTTTCTCTTCGGTTATCTTCATGAAATATATTTACATTTGAATCAACATATTAGGTTGGATTTTTTTCGGAAATGATTTACGTAAAATGAAATGAACAAATCAATGAAAGAAAGGACTTGCGTACATTTAAAAAATATATATTTGGGGTTAATTTTGACACTTTATTGAGACAGTTCTGAAAAGACAGCAGGGATACAGATAGGTGGGAGAAACAGATGGAAGGGTTGGATCAGGGAATTTAACCCCGGTCTTCGGTGGGGAGAGGGGTGACATGTCTAAGCCGGATGTGTTACCACTAGCCAAGGGCACTGCAAGACTTGAATTCCTTTTTCTTAAGTGTATGTTGTTTTTTTTTTGTTTTTTGGTCAATTTACATTCACCCCAGAATCATTTCTTACAGTGTGGCTACCTGGTTGAGCTGGTAAAATGCCATTGAAATGCACCATTTTACCCCGTTTCTAATCTGTCTAAATAAAGCATTGAACAAATAAAAATGGAATTCCACAGAAAAATATTATCTATAGGCCCTTACCATCAATCAAGTATTTAGGCTATAAACCGTTTGCATTTCTAAACCATTGATGGTATGAGAAACTGTTTTTGTGTTTTGACACACTGAAACGCCAAAAAGTGTTTTCACAACACTCTCTTCAAAACACCAATATTCAGGTTGAAGTACCACTGTGAGTGTTCCAGAGGACTTGATTTCTGTTTTAAAACACATGCTGTCTATTAAAACACTTACATTGTGTTTACAGTCAAACACCCTCCAAACACCAGATCTCAGTTTAGGCACACTACTTTTCACGGTTTCATTACACAATCATGGTGTTTTGAGACTTTCGATTTTTACAGTGTACAATCTGGATGCATTTTCATCACTACAGAAATGTTTTGATTAGAGATGTCTCAAAAAGAGCACGAGAGAGCAAATTTGTCCAAGGTGAACTTAATGCTTCATAATTTCCTGAAACTATAGCAAGTGCTCACAGATGATTCATGCATGATGTAGCCTTGTTGATTGAACCCTTATGCCCTTATGGTGTTCTCAGTTAATACGTCATCGGTATGTCACTGATGGTAATCCCTCTGGCATCCGGAGATTTGATGTCAAGAAGTAATCGATCACCTATATTGAAGATTTAGCACAAACACATAACATCAGTACTAACAAATTAGGGTCGGCTTTATACATGTTCGTTGGCAAAGATGAAATACTCATTAAATTAATTTAAGGATCGACCATTCTACAATACTTTCGAGTTGAAAGAAAATGTATGAACACTTTTTCCCGTCTTATAAATACGGGAATTGTGTTTTGCTGCTTTAAGTCGCTGCCCATGGTGCTGCTAGCGCTAAACGAATGACTAGCGTCTGGCGGACTGTCTCTTTCCAAGGTGCTGATATTGGTCTCGTTCTGAATTACATTGGTAAATGTATCATTTCTGGTGTAACCTTTTTTGCTGACTAACAATAGGGAACATAAGAATTAACATGGGAAATTGAACTCCTCCACAAGTCACATCCCCATGCATAGAAATGCTGCACATTGGTTGTTCGAATGAGCAAATACAGAGATGTATGTATAATTTCCTTTCTCACACCAATGTTCAATATTGCGAGAAAGTTCTATATTCACTCGGTGACAAGCGACAACTGATAAATACCTGAACGCATAGGCTATCCTAATGAATGACTCAGCATCTACATGGTTTCGAATGAATGATTCCAGTTCTGGAATCATCCTAATGATAATCCCCCCGCCACCCACGAACCCTCACACTTCCACGTGGTGTTTCTTGAAAGGTCTGAGGGGTTGGTTGAGACATGGCCCTCCCCCTTAGATCAACGAGCCAGTAAAACAGCTCCTTTACTTGCCTTTTTAGAGATTGTGCCGTATATAAAGGACAGCCGGCGAGGCTAAGAATGCTGTGAGCGCCATCCACCCCGCACCTGCACACACACACGCACCCACCCCACTACTCCACCTCGCACACCTTCCCTTCCATTTGCACACGCACCCCCTTGTCTGGCCGGATGAGTTACCACCCGGTGGACACCGTAGGGAGTCCATTCAGGAGAAGCATGGATAGTAGGACAAGCTACGGCCGCTCCTCCGGCACCCCCTCCAGCGGGTTCCGCTCTCAGTCCTGGTCCCGGTCAAGCCCTAACAAGCCCTACAAGAGGAGCGTCAATATGCCTGTAGCCAGAGCGTACAGCTCCACACTCCTCAGCTCCGCCGACAGCGTTGATTTCAGTCAAACTAACGGAGACTACAAGCGTTCCAATGAAAAAGAGCAGCTCCAGGGGTTAAACGACCGCTTCGCCGGTTACATCGATAAGGTGCACTATCTGGAGCAGCAGAACAGCCAGATTGAGGAGGAGATCCAGGCGCTGCGGCAGAAGCAGGTGTCGCAGTCCCAGCTAGGCGATTTATACGATCAGGAGCTCCAGGAGCTGCGCTCCATGCTGGAGCAGATCCACCACGATAAGGCGCAGATCCAGCTCGACACAGACCACATCGAGGAGGACATCCAGAGAATTAGGGACCGCTTCGATGAGGAAGCTCGCATCAGGGATGAGACGGAAGGCATCATCCGGGCGCTCAAAAAAGATATGAACGACTCTGAGTTAGTGAAGTCGGAGTTGGAGAAGAAAGTCCAGTCACTGCAGGATGAGATTGCCTTTATCCGTAACAACCACGAGGAAGAGGTGAGCGAGCTGTTTGCCCAGGTGCAGGCGTCTCAGGTGACCATGGAGAGGAAAGACTTCCAGAAGACGGACATCACCGAGGCGCTCCGGGAGATCCGCACCCAGCTCGAGGGCCACTCCAACCAGAACCTGCAGCAGGTGGAGGACTGGTTCATGTGCCGCTATTCCAAGCTCACTGATGCTGCGGAACAAAACAAAGATGCAATAAAGTCCGCCCGTGATGAGATTGCAGACTACCGCCGCCAGCTCCAGTCCAAGACCGTGGAATTAGAATCGGTCCGGGGAACCAGGGAGTCACTGGAAAGGCAGCTGAATGACATCGAGGACCGACACAACAACGACCTGTCCAGCCTGCAGGTATGATGAGACCCGCTGTTGGCATTGTTTTCATACAGAAACCCACAGCAACAGGCTTAATGGTGAAGTGTTCTATAAAGTTGTATTCTGTGTAAGTAGAGAAGCAATGTAGTGGAGAGAGTTGGCTAAATCATATTATCAGATGTGTTTCGTTTATCATATAGGCTATCAAATTGTGCCAGAGTCTTGTGAGGATATTATCACGATTCCTTTGAGGTTTTTAATTCTTATTTTTAATATAGGTCTACCGATAAGGAGAGTTCCCTACTTTGAGAATGAAACATATACATATTATATTATATATTGTGTTAATATAGATAGATGTGTTTTATCTAGGTATATAAGCTCTGCGCAATGGTGGTGTCTGCGCATTTGCTTTAAGATAAATGGCACAATGCTGACATCTTATGGGCACAGCTTTTACATCGCCCATCCTTGTTGAAACATTAGGCTACTTATACGCTGCGACAATTGGTGAAAGTCAGGACATTATAGGGTTCTTAATTGAGGGGAGACATAATGCAGCAAAGGTTTTTTTTTTTTTTTGCCGAGTCAGAGACGCGGGTCGATGCGTTCATTGTCTGTGTCCTTGCCTCACCCCACACAGATTTCGAGGAGGACTGTTGAACAAGTGTGAAGAGGCTGCCCTTGAAACAGTGTACACTGCGTCAGAATAAATTATTTCACAGAACAATAATAGCCTAACCTTTTGCGCAGAACGGTCTCCAACATATCAATTGATTTGCCCTTTTACAAGGAGACAGGGTGACACACTTTCAATTGTTATTGCAACGACAGTGTAATGAAATCTCAAAGTGCTTTAATGTGTTGTAAATTTACACACGTTTAAATGTGCTTGTGATAAAGCCTAAATTACTAGGAACAAAATACGAAATTGTATATATATATTTTTATCCCGTTTTCATATTTCTTCCAGAGGGTTCTGTCCTTTTGGAGACATATCTTCCCTGCACCAAAAAAATAGATAACCATGTATTTTTTCAAAGTTCCACATAGGCCTAGGTAATAACAGCTCCTAACCAGCTGATGTCTCTTGGTCTTGTTTTCTGCAGGAGACCATCCACCAGCTGGATAATGAGCTCAAGGGCACGAAGTGGGAGATGGCGCGTCATCTGCGCGAGTACCAGGACCTGCTCAATGTCAAGATGGCTCTTGACATCGAGATTGCTGCATACAGGTACAGTGCGACGGTAGTGTTCTAATTAGGCCTATCATTGATTAAAACAAATATTTTAAAAGAAAACAGGAGGAAACAAAAATTGTACTCATTAAGCAACAAAAATATTGTATTTATATATAAAGGCAACATTTAAATTGTTGGTCCCATGTTTCATGAGCTGAAACAAAAAATCCCAGAAATGTTCCACATGAACAAAAAGCTTATTTCTCAAAAATGTTGTAGATACATTTGTTTACATTTGTTAGTGAGTATTTCTCCTTTGCCAACATAATCCATCCACCTGACAGGTGTGGCATATCAAGAAGCTGAATAAACAGTGTGATCATTAAATAGGTGCACCTTGTGCTGGTGACAATAAAAGGCCACTTGAAAAGGTGCAGTTTTATCACAAAACACAATGCCACAGATGTCTCAAGGTTTGAGGGAGCATGCAAATGGTATGATGACTGCAGGAATGTCCACCAGAGCTGATGCCAGATATGTTCATTTCTCTATCATAAGCTGCCTCCAACGTCGCTTTAGAGAATTTGGCAGTACGTCGAAACGGCCTTACAACCGCAGACCACATGTAACCACGCCAGCCCAGGACCTCCACATCCAATTTCTTCATCTGCGTGATCAGCTGAGGGGTGGTGGGGTGGTTTAGTGGTGCTGAAGAGTATTTCTGTCTGTAATAAAGCCCTTTTGTGGGTGGGCCCAGCTGCCAAACGTGTGGGCCTTTGCCCTCCCAGACCCACCGATGGCTGCACCCCTGCCCAGTCAAGTGAAATCCATAGATTAGAGCATAATTCATTCTTTTAAATTGACTGATTTCCTTATATGAACTGTAAAATCTTTGAAATTGTTGCATGATGCATTTATATATTTTTTCAGTATATATCAACCCTAACTTTTATATTAGGCCTACACTATACTATATCTTATTTTCTATTGTTTTTGCAGGAAACTCCTAGAAGGTGAGGAGACCCACTTTAGCACTTTCCCTTACCGCCAAGCTGTCACCTCCTCTAAGAAGTCCAAGTCTGGGCCTCCCAAACTGAAGGTCCAGCACAAGTTTGTAGAGGAGATCATTGAGGAGACCAGGGTGGAGGATGAGAAGTCTGAAATGGACGAGGCCCTGGAAGAGATTGCCCAGGAGCTGTCTGCCGCACTGGAGGCAGAGGTAACAGATGACAGAGAAGAGGAAGGAGAGGATAAGGGAGAAGAGGAAGGAGAAGAAGCAGTGGGACATGGAGAAGAGGGAGAGGGTGACTCAGAAGAGGTTGTAGCCTCCACTGAATCCCAAGTGAGCTCCAGCGCCCCTGCTGAGGAGGAAGAGGAGGACAAAAACGGTGGCGATGAAGAAGAAGATGGAGGAGAGGGTGCTGAGGAGGGAGAAAAAGAGGAAGAGGGTGAGAAAGAAGGAAAGGGTGAGGGTGAGAAGGGAGATGATGCAGAAGGTGGTGATGAGGGAGAAGGAAGGGAAGAGGGAGAGGAGACAGCCCCAGAATCAAAGGTCTCTCCTGACAAAGAGAAGGCTGGAGAGAAGGAAGGAAGTGGAGGAGAAGAAGAGACAGCAGATGGAGAGGGAGAAGAGGAGGGTGGTGATAAAGAGGAAGTTGCAAGTAGTGACCAAGGATCCAAAGATGGAGATGATACGGATGAGAAAGATAATAAAGGAAAGGATGAGAAAGATGACAAAACAGATGAGGCAGATGTAGCCAAGACAGAGTCTCCCAAAACAGATGCCCCCAAGAGTGAGGTCCCAAAAGCTGAGGTCCAGAAATCTGAGGCCCCAAAGGTCTCCAAGCCAGACTCCCTGAAAGCTGAATCCCCTAAAGCTGGGTCCCCTAAGTCTGAGTCACCAAAAGCTGGATCCCCCAAACATGAATCCCCCAAAGCTGGTTCCCCTAAATCTGAATCCCCAAAACCTGGCTCCCCCAAATCTGAAACCCCCAAACCTGCAGGATCCCCCAAATCTGAATCCCCCAAACCTGCTGGTTCCCCCAAATCTGAATCCCCCAAACCTGCAGGGTCCCCCAAATCTGAATCCCCCAAATTAGGATCCCCTAAAGCAGAGTCCCCTAAGGAGGAGGCTCCCAAACCAGAAGCTCCCAAGTCAGAGGCCCCCAAGGCTGCAGAAGAGAAAGTAGACAAAAAGGGTGATTCAGAGGAAGAGAAGGTAGAAAAGAAAGATGCAGCTTTGAGCGGAGAAGTGGAGAAGGGTGCCCCAGAGGACAAAAAGGACGATGGGAAGAAAGAGGAGACGGATGTGATCTCAAATGGAGTGGACGAGAGCCCCACCAAACATGACCCCAACCAGAAAGATGACCCCAACCAGAAAGATGACCCCAGCCAAAAGGTGGTCATCACCAAAACGGTGGAGACCATCACCACTGGAGAGGATGGAGCCAAGCATGTCATTAAATCAGTCACTGTCACCGAGACTGTGAAGGAGACTGAGGATATGATTCAGGAGAAGATGGTGTCCAGCAAGACGATGGAGAAACACTCTTCCAAGTCCGTCAAGGTGGTGACCGAAACCGAGTGACTGCGCTCCAACCAATCCTCCCAGGAGGGTCAGGGAGGAGGACATGACGACAAGCAATCATACAGCTAGAGCGATGTAATAAAGATAACCACTCTCAAACATACAGAAAAGCAAAGAGAGAAGCCATATGATGTGACTAAGCTAAAATTTCTAAAATGCATGTTGAGTGAAGCTATAAATTAGCTTTTCTGCAGATGTGGTCAGGAAAATTTGGGAATGGGACAGATGATTAATTCTCTTTCTTTCTATCTGCAGTTCACAGGAGGGCTCACGGGTGGGGGCGTCTGCATGCTAGCTCAGGGAGGGAGTCCCCTCTCTAACATGTATGTATGTATGGATGGATGGGAGAGTGATAGAAATGTATCTTCATTCAAATTAAGTTTTTTGGGGGGCCCAGGTGGGAGTGTCCACTTCAGAAGTAAGCTTACTTATTATGTGACGATACCAATTGAGCCAAAAAAAATACAATCGACTACAATACAATACAGTGAAGAAAGAGAATGACGATGGTGCAATGAACTCATGATCATGAACATACAGAACCCAAAGCAATTAACGCATAAATAACCTTGAAGAAACTCCTAGCCTTAAACATGCTTTGTATCAGTGTCTATTATGTTTACGAGTGCAATTGAAAATAAATCTGTAAATGCGCACACATACATTATTGTATGCATAGGATGGACTTGAATTTAAATACCGAACATACATGAGGTGCTACAGTTTGCAATCCCATGTCTTTACTCATCATGAATGATTTCCCAGCAGCATTTGCTCAATAAATGTCGTACTGAAATACAAAATATGGTCTCTTGTTCCTTTATGACATGTCAAAATCATTCCACGGACGGCTTAGTGTCTGCGGTTTTTCGCTCCACCCTTGTACTTGATTAATGAATTAAGGTCACTAAGGAACTCCCCTCACCTGCTTGTCTACGTCTTGATTTAAAGGAAAAAACAAAAACCTGCAGACCCTCGGCCCTCAGTGGAATGAGTTTGACACCCCTGCTTTATGCAATTTTCCTGTCGTGTACGTTCACTTTTGTATATACAGTAGGTTTCTCACCACAATATGCACACGATATTCAACTTCCTCATCTGCTTTCATGGGGATGAGATTGCATCCTTCATTATATTTTGCAGCCTAGAATTTAAACAAAGCCACATAAACATCCACAGGCTGTCCTCTACAGATATTTAAAGTCACAATCGGTAGGTAATACGTGCATGCCATCTAAGAATAGGCCACCAACAATAATATGAACAATGCAATCCTATTCCATCACATGCAAATAGCACTTGATTAGAGTTGATTTATCAAATTAAACTTTATTTGCAAAGCACACCTGTTTCAAAGTATTTTACATTTTACATACATATTTTACAACTTAAACAATGGAGTGATAGGTAATTTGGAGATTCAGCAACATTGAAACAGACAGCGACTCGTTCGGAAGTTCAGCACCACAGGAAAGTGGACAGCAACGGTCTCAGGCGCAAGCCACACTGGAAAAATCCCTGAAGAAGTTTCTTTGAAATCCTATCCACATACACTGAGAGTAGAAAACATGAAGAACTTCCAATTCGTCGGGCCATGGACTCTACAAGGTGTCGAAAGCGTTCCACGGGGATGCTGGTCCATGTTGACTTCAATGCTTCCCACTGTTGTGTCAGATTGGCTGGATGTCCTTTACGTGGTGGACCATTTGTGAAACACACAGTAAACTGTTGAGTGTGAAAAACCCAGCAACATTTCAGTTTTTGATACAAACTGGTGTGCCTGGCACCTACTACCATACCCTGTTCAATGGCACTTAAAGTGGAACTGATAGTGTTTTAGTAACATGACATCGTATTAAAATCGGTTCATATACACCTCCAGTAAGAATATGACACCTCGTTTTTATTTTCTGACAAGCGAGCACTTAGATATGGTCATTTTCAAATGTTCATACAATTTTGTAGAATGTTTGGGAATGACGTATAGTAAGGCATTTGTGAAAATTCTGTTTGGACAATTAATAGACACTGCAGCAAATTAAACCTAATAAAAACATGTGTCTTGTCCAGGACTGGTGTCTATGCAGACCGGTATGCCATAGCCAATCAGAGCTAATAGCCAATCAAATAAGCCATTTGCCACACAGGCCTGCCGTCATTCACTTTGGAATGGACTGTGTGTTTACTTTAGAGCATGACAACACATTGGCCAAAAGCCACAAAATACACCTGAATGGATTTCTGCAAATATGTACATACCACGGGAGTCCTCTTACATTTGGGAACTTCACAGTCCTATTGATCAAACAACCATAAAAAGGTATCTCTCCCTCAGTTGCCTTTGCACATCTACAACAACATGATCAACAACTAATGCTAGCCAGAGCAAGATAAGCTAAAATCGAACAAGGGAACATTGGATAAACCCTCTCAAGCTTTTGAAGCTAGTTGCTCATCAGCATTGCAGTGAAACAATGGGGAATAGTAGATTGCTTGTCCTTCTGCATCTTGCCTGCCAATGCATGCTTGTCCAAACCCACGTTTTGACAACTGAATGGGAACTTGTCTGCCTGCCCACCCATTTGATCAATGCCAAATACATTTGACTGACAACTAAGAGATATGCTAAATGTGGGTAACAATCGTTCAAGTTCAGCATAGATAGCTTGCTAGCAAAGCGAATCACATTTCTTGCCAGCTAACCAAATGACACCTGCATCTCTAGCTGTAGACACTGAGAAACGATATGGGGGGGGGGGGGTTGTTGGTCACTCACCCACTCCTCCAATGACATGACATCCTCCCAGCAGTGTTTTTAGCTTGCTATGTGGATCAGCTGGCCCAGGGGTGTCAAACTCAATCCGTGCAAGGGACCTATATAAAAAACAAAACTAATTTGCGGGCCAGACATAACCTATTTGTTTTCACAAAAAAAACGTGCAACTGCAACCCAAACTGGCCATTGTTTTATTAGAAAAAATATGGCTCTTTACAATGTCCACTTATATACAGAGAATGCTGTATATAGCATTCTAACATATTAAAACATGCTATTTGGCATGCTATTTTATCTCTTATAAATAATATTTGTCCAGCCTTGACTGCTATGCTTGCAGATGTGCATAATATGCTGCAACCCTAATCAGAAAGTATTTAACAACAAATAACAAAAACATAGCTATAGGTTTGTTTTAACATTTAAACTTAAAACATGTTTTAATTTTTTTTGCACTGCATGGATCACAGGTACGGTAGAATGCAACATTATATTGTAGTTGAGTAGCCAGCTTGGGTTACTGCTCAAAATGTTGCTAAAATATGCCTCCATGTTTCTCTTTTGCATGGTGTTTTCTTGCAGGTTTTGTTTTTTGGTTATTCATTGTCATTGCTTTAAAAACCCAAACCAGACTGCGACATTTTAGTAGCCTAGCTAGGACTGTGGCATGTGTCTGCACACTTTCCCTTTGCTGCGTGCTGTTAAAGGGACACACGAAAGCAGCTCAATTTAAGTTAAATTGTCCGATGTGAGCGCATCCAGCTGTAATCTCATGAAGTAAAATAAACAAGTAAGATTACAACATACATCAAAAGAAGAAAAACCTTAGAGAGGTTTGCCTGTCGGCTACGAGTGTAAATTGACTATATGAGCTGTTCCTCCGTTGCTTGTCCTCACGTTGCTTGTCCTCATCTGATCTGGGCTGAACCTTACTGCACCTGCCGACACTGCTGGTCGGGGACGACACTACGGGGACGACGCTCTATGCTCACTCAGTGCGATTTCAACCCATTTCATCAGTGGACTTTGCCAAATTGCATGAATAAAAACAAACCAAAGCAGGCAAAAAAGTAGTGGGTTATAAAACTTGTCACGTTTTAATTCCAATACATGTAAAGCCTCTGCCCTAGTACGTCAAACTGGACTCAGGGGCAGACATAGTAAATAGCAGTAACATAGCAGTAACATAGTAAAAGTAAATCTGTTTCCCTCATTTTATATGCCCACCCACCCCGACCAAGCGGTTGCTAGACAATCATGTTATATGAGCACCCATCCCGACCAAGCGGTTGCTAGACAATCATGTTATATGAGCACCCACCCCGACCAAGCGGTTGCTAGACAATCATGTTATATGAGCACCCACCCCGACCAGCCTGCCTCCTTTTAGTTATGCTTTAAGTAACCTTATGTCATATGTAACCTTACCAAAAGTAGTATATCCTCTCTGGCGCAGGCGTTCCGCTAGCGACCCACCTTGACAACATTCGGTGAAATTGCAGAGCGCCAAATTCAAAATACAAAAATAGTCATAAATATTCATAAAAAATACAAGTGCTATACATCAGCTTAAAAATTAACTTCTTGTTAATCCAGCCGCTTTGTCAGATTTCAAAAAGGCTTTACCGCGAAAGCATACCATGTGATTATCTGAGGACAGCGCCCCACTTACAAAAGCATACAAGCAATTTACAACCAAGTAAAGGAATTACAAAAGTCAGAAATAGCGATAAAATTAACCACTTACCTTTGAAGATCTTCATATGGTTGCAGTCACAAGAGTCCCAGCTACATAATAAATGTAATTTTTGTTCAATAAAGTCCCTCTTTATATCCCAAAAACTCTGTTTTGTTGGGACGTTTTGTTCAGTAATCCACTGGCTCAAAGGCAGTCAGAACATGCAGACGAATACATCCTAATAGTACCGGTAAAGTTCGTTGAAACATGTCAAACGATGTTAATAATTAATCCTCAGGTTGTCAATTGTCTAAATAATTGATCATATTTCAAACGGATAAAAAAACAACGAAGGGTGCGCACTTGGTCACGCGCGCAAACCAGCACTGCATGATTCTACAGTCCACTGACAGAAAGGTCTCATTCTTCTTCATTTTTCAGAAAACAAGCCGGAAACAATGTCTAAAGACTGTTGACATCTAGTGGAAGCCATAGGAACTGCAATCTGGGTCCTCGCCCATTAGATACTCTATAGGCATTCAATTGAAAATACCCACATAAAAAAAATCCCACTTCCTGGATGGATTTTCCTCAGGTTTTGCCTGGCATATCAGTTCTGTTATACTCACAGACATTCTTTTTAACCGTTTTGGAAACTTTAGAGTGTTTTCTATCCAAATCTACCAATTATATGCATATCCTTCTGGCCCTGAGTAACATGCAGTTTACTTTGGACACCCTTCTCATCCAGACGACGAAATACTGCCCCCAAGCCATAAGAAGATATCATGCTAATTTCAGTATCCAGGATTTACTTTTATTATGTTATTATGTTATCTCGTCTATGAGACCATGCTGAGTAGTTTAGAAATACGTTTTATGACTGATAAACAGTGCCTTCAGAAAGTATTCATATCCCTTGACTTATTCCACATTTAGTTGTGTTACAGCCTGAATTCAAAATGGATTAAATAAAATAAAAATCTCACCCATCTACACACAATACCACATAATGAAAAAGTGAAAACAAGTTTAATTTATTTTTTGCAAATGTATTGAAAATAAAATAAAGCAATAAAAAGCATTTGCACATTATTCATTTTAAAATTAACATCTCATTCCAAAATCATGGGCATTAATATGGAGTTGGCTCCCCCTTTGCTGCTATAACAGCCTCCACTCTTCTGGGAAGGCTTTCCACTAGATGTTGGAACATTGCTGTGTGGACTTGCTACCCCATTCAGCCATAGGAGCATTAGTGAGGTTGGGCACTGATGATGGGCGATTAGGCCTGGCTTGCAGCCGCCGTTCCAATTCATCCCAAAGGTGTTCGGTGGGGTTGAGGTCATGGTTCTGTGCAGGCCAGTCAAGTTCTTCCATACCCTCATGCTGAACCAGGAGAGGGCCTTGTATGCTGTAGAGTTAAAATTTCCCTTCACTGGAATTAAGGAGTGTAGCACGAACCATGAAAAACAGCCCCAGACCATTGTTCCTCCTTCACCAAACTTTATAGTTGGTAGTATGCATGGGGCCAGGTAGCGTTCTCCTGGCATCTGCCAAACCCAGATTTGTATATTGGAGTGCAGAGTTTGAACTCTGTACTGAGTGTTGCAACCAAGAACAGACCATTTTTACACGCTTCAGGTTAGTATTATGGAGCAACTATAATCTTGTTCATCCATCCCCAGTTTTCTCCTATCACAGCCATTAAACTTTTAAAGTCACCATTGGTCTCATGGTGAAATCCCTGAGTGGTTTCCTTCCTCTCAGGCAACTGAGTTAGGAAGGATGCCTGTATCTTTGTAGTGACTGGTTGTATTGATACACCATCCAAAGTGTAATTGATTACTTTGCCATGCTAAAAGGGATATTCAATGTCTGCATTTTTTATTTTTACCCATCTACCAATAGGTGCCCTTCTTTGCGAGGCATTTGAAAACCTCCCTGGTCTTTGTGTTTGAATCTGTGTTTGAAATTCACTGCTCAACTGAGGAACCTTACAGATAATTCTCTGTGTCGGGTACAGAGATGAGGTTGTCATTCAAAAATCATATTAAACATTGTTATGCACACATCCAACTTATTATGTGACTTGATTAGCATATGTTTTACACCTAAACTTATTTAGGCTTGCCATAACAAAGGGAATGAATACATACTGACTCAAGTCATTTCAGCTTTTCATTTTTAATAAATGTGTAAGAATGTCTAAAAACATAATTCCATGTTGACATTATGGGGTATTGTGTGTAGGCCAGTGGCACCCAATCGGAATTTAATTCATTTTTATTATGCATTAGGGGGCGCTATTAACATTTTTGGATGAAAAACGTTCCCGTTTTAAACAAGATAGTTTGTCACGAAAAGATGCTCGACTATGCATATAATTGACAGCTTTGGAAAGAAAACACTCTGACGTTTCCAAAACTGCAAAGATATTGTCTGTGAGTGCCACAGAACTGATGTTACAGGCGAAACTCAGATAAAAATCCAACCAGGAAGTGCCGCATTTTTTTAAACCGCCTCATGCCAATGACTCCTTATATGGCTGTGAATGAGCTACGAATGAGCTTATTCCCCAAGGTGTCTACAGCATTATGACGTCTTTTTACGCATTTCCATTGAAGAATAGCCGTAAGGGACCATATATAGCAAGTGGTCACATGGTGTCTCCCGCAGAAAATCTTGCGTAAAATACTGAGGTAGCCATTTTTCCAATCGCTTCTTATGAGAAACCAATTGCCTCGACGGATATATTATCGAATATATATGTTTAAAACACCTTGAGGATGGATCCTAAACAACGTTTGCCATGTTTCTGTCGATATTATGGAGCAAATTTTGAAAAAAGTTTGTCGTTGTAGTTGTAGCATTTTCAGGTCGATTTCTCAGCCAAGCATGGATGAAGAAACGGGAGCTATTTCGCCTACAAAAAAAATATTTTTGGAAAAAAGGAACATTTGCTAATCTAACTGGGAGTCTCCTGAGTGAAAGCATCTGAAGTTCTTCAAAGGTAAATGATTTAATTTGGTTGCTTTTCTTATTTTCGTGAAAATGTTGCCTGCTGCCAGCAGAGCCTAGCATAGCATTATGCCATGATAAACTTACACAAATGCTTGTCTAGTGTTGGCTGTAACGCATATTTTTAAAATCTGAGATGACAGTGTTGTTAACAAAAGCCTAAGCTTGTGTTTGAATATATTTATTTAATTTAATTTGCGATGTTCCTGAATAGGAAAAGTTTCTAGGGGTATTTATGTCCGCTGCATTATGCGAATTCGTTTGAGGCTATGATTACGATCCCGGAACCGGGATTGCTCGTCGCAAAAGGTTAATTTCAGGTAGTAACAAAACAAAATGTGGAAAAAGTCAAGATGTGTGAATATTTTCTGAAGGTACTATGTCCAGTCCTCTGCAATACAGTTTTGCTTGGTGCATCATTAGGCGCAAGTTAATTGTTTTAAGCGATTTAGGTTGTTTGGAATTTAGTATGTGACTATTATATTAAATTGAAGCACCATGTTGGGACAGCACCATGTTGGGTGCTGTCCATGGGTGACTCTGCTGATTGCAGACCCGTGTTGGGTGCTGTCCATGGGTGACTCTGCTGATTTCAGACCCATGTTGGGTGCTGTCCATGGGTGACTCTGCTGATTGCAGACCCATGTGGGGTGCTGTCCATGGGTGACTCTGCTGATTGCAGACCCATGTTGGGTGCTGTCCATGGGTGACTCTGCTGATCGCAGACCCATGTTGGGCGCTGTCCATGGGTGACTCTGCTGATCGCAGACCTATCTTGGGTGCTTTCCATGGGTGACTCTGCTGATCGCAGACCCATGTTGGGTGCTGTCCATGGGTGACTCTGCTGATTGCAGACCCATGTGGGGTGCTGTCCATGGGTGACTCTGTTGATTGCAGACCCATGTTGGGTGCTGTCCATGGGTGACTCTGCTGATTGCAGACCCATGTTGGGTGCTGTCCATGGGTGACTCTGCTGATCGCAGACCCATGTTGGGCGCTGTCCATGGGTGACTCTGCTGATCGCAGACCTATGTTGGGTGCTTTCCATGGATGACTCTGCTGATCGCAGACCTATGTTGGGTGCTTTCCATGGGTGACTCTGTTGATTGCAGACCCATGTTGGGTGCTGTCCATGGGTGACTCTGCTGATTGCAGACCCATGTTGGGTGCTGTCCATGGGTGACTCTGCTGATCGCAGACCCATGTTGGGCGCTGTCCATGGGTGACTCTGCTAATCGCAGACCTATGTTGGGTGCTTTCCATGGGTGACTCTGCTGATCGCAGACCCATGTTGGGTGCTGTCCATGGGTGACTCTGCTGATTGCAGACCCATGTTGGGTGCTGTCCATGGGTGACTCTGCTGATTGCAGACCCATGTTGGGTGCTGTCCATGGGTGACTGCTGATTGCAGACCCATGTTGGGTGCTGTCCATGGGTGACTCTGCTGATTGCAGACCCATGTTGGGTGCTGTCCATGGGTGACTCTGCTGATTGCAGACCCATGTTGGGTGCTGTCCATGGGTGACTCTGCTGATTGCAGACCCATGTTGGGTGCTGTCCATGGGTGACTGCTGATTGCAGACCCATGTTGGGTGCTGTCCATGGGTGACTCTCCTGATTGCTAACATTCTTCCTCTCAGGATTTTAGCTCAGCACTCACGTAGAGTGCCGAAGGAAGCAACTAAATTGTGAAGAGTCATAAAATCAGCTCCACAGTATTTCAATGTCTTAAAAGCAATAAAAACACACGACTGATCCCAGATTTGATCGTTCTCAGCCCTGAAATTAGGTAATAAAAATGCCATCGTGATTGTGCCTGCGTGCCCCGAATTTCGATGTAGGCAACTCCAAACCCAGAGAACTAGCTGTGTTCGCCATTCATGATCGGCATTATAGACAGGTTACCCGAAGTGCAACACACAGAGATATCTAATTCTGTGCAACACACCAGTGTGTGTGTGTGTGTGTGTGTGTGTGTGTGTGTGTGTGTGTGTGTGTGTGTGTGTGTGTGTGTGTGTGTGTGTGTGTGTGTGTGTGTGTGTGTGTGTGTGTGTGTGTGTGTGTGTGTGTGTGTGTGTGTGTGTGTGTGTGTCTGATAGGCTAATAGGCATCGTTAAACAGTCTTGTTACAAGCAGCTTATAAACCATTCAATAGATAGTTTTTTTCAACATTTACAAAATGTTTATAAATCATGACACATAACCTGTTAAATGTTTTAATGAATGAATTGAGAAAGGACCTGCTGTCATGTATGATGAACAACAGGCCTTATATGTTTTCACATTGTGGTTAACTATGAGGTCATGTTTTTAAGCATCTTCAAGATGTATCAATGATATGTTCAACATTTCATCCTGATAAAAAAAAAAAATACTGTTTACTGAGTTATTAATCAGCATGATTCAGTATCAGGACAAACAAAAATCAATGACACACTCTGCATGGCTTTCAAAAGTATTTATTCAACCATCTAAAACCACACTCTCACAGACTTGCACACACACTAGAGGAATTGTGTGACCTTTATTGATTTTATTGACTTATAACTGCTAGCAGATAACCTTGATTTTGATGCATTAGTGCACTAAAAGACATTGTATTGAGCACCTTGTTAACAAGCACACTGGAGTCGATAATGTTGGGTATTTCTGCTGTTTGCCGAGCTGAGGTTTTATTAGACTGTCTTTTGGCTTGTGTGGTCTTGGGCCACAAACTTACTTTTTAGCCTTTGGTTTTTCAGATTAGTCTTTCTCTTCGGCAGATTTTTCTCTCTTCTCCTCACTCTTGGACATCTCTTGTTCGCCCTTCCCTTCTTTGGTTTCTGAGTCGTCATCTTTTTTCTCCTCACTTTTACCTTCATCTTTCACCTCTTCACCTTTATCTCCCCCTTCTTTATCATCTCCTCCCTCGTTCTCTACCCACTCCTCTTCCACACCTTCCTTTCCATCCTGCTCCCCACCCTCGTCCTTATCTTTCTCTCCATCCTCTTTTGCAGTTTCTGCATTCTCGTCTCCAGCTATATCAAAAAAGGAAATAATTGAGAATAGAGGAATAATTTAGTTAGTATACAGGTTTGTAAAAATGTCAGCATGTAAGCTATACACAACAACAATAGAGAATATTCTTTGAGGGGAAATATCCCAACGCTAACCTTGATCTCCATCTTTAGCATCCTCTCCATCTTCCTTCTCCTCCTCGCCTCCTTCATCCCCATCTTCCTCTTTCTCTTCTCCCTTTTCCTCCTTCTCCTCTCCACCCTCTTCTTCCTCCTCCTGTCCCTCCTCTTTCTTCTCTTCTGCTTCTTCCTCCGCCATCGCCTCCTCTTCCTCCTTCTCCTCCTCTTCCTCCTCCTGTGGTGGGCTGGCAGAGTCCCGCTGGGCCAGGCTGGTAGAGATGATGTCTTCTCCAGAGATGAATGAGGAGCCGAGGAAGCGTGAGGTCATCAGGTAGGGGGCGCCAGAGCTCAGGCTAGACTGCATTGAGAACATGGAGCGGCCGAAGGAGGGCATGACTGACAAGCTGTGGCCATAGACATTGGACATACCCCCTGATCCGCCCACACTGAAGTGAGACTCCTCCCCCTCCAGAAGCTTCCTGGAAAAGTAAAGGATCATGGGAAAGATAAAACTTTAGAATAAAAGAGCAAAAGACTTTCCTTGACCTGGACTGGCATTACTATTATTACATTATATTTGTTTAAGTTGAAGCTCTGGCCAATGCTCCTCATAGCATCCTACCTGTAGGCAGCGATCTCAATGTCCAAGGCCATCTTAACATTCAGCAGGTCCTGGTAGTCCTTCAGGTAGCGAGCCATCTCTTGCTTGGTGGCTCTCAGATCATTCTCCAGCTGGCCAATAGTGTCCTATGGGAGACGTTTAAAGGTTATGAAGTGGATAAAAATAAAAACATAAAATTACAGTGGGTAATACAGGTAATATGCTTAAAATGTCTGAATGGATGAAATTTTAAAGGTATTCAAAATAATCTTATTTGTTCCTATTCTGTATTACTAAATCAGTTCCACTTGGCACAAAATATAAAACATTATTGGTGTCTTGTATTCTGACATAGTCATTTACCTATTAGTGAGCAGTTTCTAAACATAAATAAATTCACATTAAGATTGCATTTATTCTGAGGTATTTGCATCAGATTTGCTGTTTAATTCGTCCTGCAGTACCACCACTGACCTGCATGTTGCTGATCTCAGCGCTCTGCTTGTCCTCCATGATGTGTAGCTGGTTTTCCAGAGACTTGTTGAGACCCCGGCAGGTATCGATCTCCAGCAGGTGGGCCTTGAGCTGCCGGCGGTACTCCCCTGCCTCATCCCTGGAGCTCCTCACCGCGTCGCTGTGCTGGGCAACACTCTCCGTCAGGGAGCCCAACTTCCCATGGAACCACTGCTCAGCAGACTGCATGTTCTTGGCCGCCAGCCTCTCGTACTGGGCCCGGATGTCCCTCAGAGCACCGGACAGGTCTGGTGTGGCTGCCTCCATCTTCACAGCCACCTGGGCCCCCAGCTGGGCCTGGGCCTGGAGCTCCACCACCTCCCTCTCGTGGAGCTTCTTGAGGAAGGCCACCTCGTCCAGCAGGGTCTCCACCCTCTTCTCCAGCTCAGCCCTGGCCAGGGCAGTCTGGTCGGCCCCACACCGTGCATCCAGCAGCCTGCCCTCCGCGTCCTCGCGGGCCACCACCTCTTCCTCATAGCGGGCCTGCAGGGCGCTCAGGGCCTGCTCCAGGCGCTCCTTCTGGCCCAAGGCGGCCTGCTGCTCCCCACGCGCCTCATCCACGGCGGCCCTCAGGGCCCGCGCCTCCTGCTCATACAGGGCCGCCAGGCGGGAGGGTTCACCGTGCCTTTGCCTCAGCATCACCAGCTCAGCCTCCAGTACACGGTTCTGCTGCTCCAGCTCCCGCACACGCTCGATGAAGCCAGCGAAGCGGTCGTTGAGGTCCTGCAGCTGGGCCCTCTCCTGGGTCCTCACTGTGCGGAACTCAGAGCTCACCTGGGTCGCCTGGCTCAGCTCCAGTTCCACAGAGGAGGAAGAGGCCATGGATGAATGCAGAGCCTGGCCAGGAAAGGAGTACTGCAGACGGGAGCTCACGGAGGAGGAGAGAGGGGAGGCGTGGGAGGAGAAGGCCGATCGTGACCTCCCCTTGGTCACCACTCCGCGGGGGGCTCCCTCCACGTGCCAGCGGCGATAGGAGGAGGATGAGTAGTAAGGGTCAAAGCCGAGGGTACTCATGGCTGGGCTGGGAGGGCAGGCAGCTCTGTCTGGCTCTGTGTCAATGTGTCTGTAGGGCTCAGGTGAAGAACCCAGACTGATGCTGCTGCAGTGGCTCCAGCTTTTATAGCAGGAGGAAGAACTCTGACGCAGGCGCATTCCCAAACTCTGACTATGCGGGATCGATAGGCTTACACTGCAACGGACAGAGAGGGAGAAAGGAAAGGAAAGAAGGAAAGAAAGGGGGAGGGAGAGGTTGCAGATGGAGAGATATGTGTTTTTGAGGGTACAAAGGAGGTTAACATGTTTCTAGTTTCTCTACACTGTTTCTGTCATACACAGTAACATTGACTACTAATGTTCACAAGTTAATGTTCAGGAAAGTAGAGTTAGATAGCTAAAGCCTCTGGATAATGAAATATAAATCTGCACTGTACCTGCAACGATAGTAAAAATGAAAAGTCGCATGAAATTCATTTGAATGTAGGTCTCGCAGTCCTCCCTGTAGGGGAAGAAAATGAATGGGCTGTCCTCATTCTACAGCAGCCTATGCATTGATATTATACACAGCTTCTCCTCATACAGTGACACAGCACCTGCCCTGCTGGCCAATTAGAGAGAGACACCCATGACCACAGAAAACCCACATTGATAAACACCGAACACGCGGTTGGATGATATGTGTTTATTTATTTATACATTATGGCTGGGAAGCTACTGTTTGGTGCCTGTAGATACTTGTGAGGTTCTGAATCAGATGCTGTAATGATAATGTGTATAAATATGATGATGTCTGTGAAGATGTGTTTGTGTTTTTGGGATGATAATGCATTGATAATCATAATAATAGATCATCATAATAATAATGATAGATAATGCATCTATTTTACAAAATAGGTCAAATTAATTCAAATACATTTTCATGATTGCCTTAATTGGAAGGGACACTGAGGAATTTGAAGAGAAGTTGAATGGTCTTTTTATATTGTCATGTTTATTCCCTAACAAGAGAAACAAGCTTCTTATATTTCAGCTCCAGAGTGAAGAGGGAACCATAGCTGGTCAATAACACTCTGCTTCCTCCTTGCTGACACCCACTTCATCCTTTTCCTCCTCCACTTCCTCCTGAGAGGGGAGGGGGAGATACACATTTTATACTGTCCCAGACTGTTGATTGAGAGAATGGATAGCACAGTGACT
This sequence comes from Oncorhynchus keta, assembly GCF_023373465.1. Lineage (NCBI taxonomy): Eukaryota > Metazoa > Chordata > Actinopteri > Salmoniformes > Salmonidae > Oncorhynchus > Oncorhynchus keta. The sequence continues at coordinate 28,613,473 of NC_068426.1, forward strand.
GGCCATACATTTAAGCATAGTATGAGGATCTTGTGAGAGAACAGGCTGGTATGAGTCCATGTTTATGTGCAGTATATTATGCATTTCGCCTGTACACATTTGAGGAGAGTGTATGAATTTACGTGTGTTTGTGTGTCTCTTTTGTATGTGTGTATTTTGCTGACAGTTCTCAAAGCAGAAGCCTTGAAGGTGAGATGGATGTGGGTTGCTAGGCTACAGTAGGTGCGGGGTGCTGCCGCAAGCTGAGTCATAAGTAAAGTCGGGGCCGGTTCCAGGCGTTATCAACATAAGCCCCAGGCATTTTAAGAAATCAGTCGGGGGCTCAACTTACTGTTGAGAGTTAGAATAGTAGAGTATACAAGGTGCAATTTAGATTATTGTGCATCGGCATTTTGACAGTCACTCAATTAGCCCATGTCAGTCACTGACAGTCCCTCAACTAGCCCATGTCAGTCACTGACAGTCCCTCAACTAGCCCATGTCAGCTAAAATGTTTTAGATTGGTAAATGAGTCTAGCCAGGTATATATACTTGTAGTTATCATGGTCAAATTACCCTGACCTCCAGGGGGCCCCCATTGATTTTGTGAGTCACTCTCACTCAGAAGTCATATTGACATGGCAAATGTGTAAAATTGTAGCAAACTTGCTTTGAAACTGCAACATTTTCTTTACAGCCCATGTTGTAAAAATAAATTAGCTTAGGGCCCCAAAAAGTGAAAGCCAGACCTGAATACAGTAGTGTTTTCACCCATCCCCTCCACACCCAGCCACGCATTATTCTCTCCACTTCTCTCTCATACACCCTTCTCTTTCAGCTTTACCTGCTTTCTCTCTACCTCTCGCCTTTCTCTCTATTTCTCGCTCTCTCTCACGGCAGCATCCTCAGTCTTTCTCTCTCTTTGTGATTCCTCTATCTCTCTGTCCTTTTTTTGTGATATAAGATATGCAGATTGGCTACATGCCCAGAGTTCCATTACTAATGTATTTGCTGATATTGTATTTCTCTCTTTCCTCAATGTGGCTCATACTTGATTGGTAAAAGGGGCATTGATTGACTTGGCCCTGTAGTTTGGGCTCCACCCTGACTCTCGGTCAGTTTAATGCCGAATCAGTATTTTCACCTGTAATGGTCCCAGAGTTTAAGTGGGTGGTAGGAACGGTTTGAAACCTTGGTGCATTTCTGAATAGAATTTCAAACATCCCAAATAAATATTTGCTGACTGTATGTATTTGCTGACTGTTGTCCTGTGGTGACCCAATAGTGGTTGTACTGGGAATAAGTACAGTTTCTCATGTGTGTTCTTTGGAGTATGTGTGATATTATACAGTAGCACTACTATAGTATGTGTGATATTATACAGTAAACCTACTGGAGTATGCGTGATATTATACAGTAGGACAACTAGAGTATGTGTGATATTATACAGTAGACCTACTGGAGTATGTGTGTTATTATACAGTAGGACTACTGGAGTATGTGTGATATTATACAGTAGCACTACTATAGTATGTGTGATATTATACAGTAGCACTACTAGAATATGTGTGTTATTATACAGTTGGACTACTAGAGTATGTGTGATATTATACAGTAGACCTACTGGAGTATGTGTGTTATTATACAGTAGGACAACTAGAGTATGTGTGATATTATACAGTAGACCTACTGGAGTATGTGTGTTATTATACAGTAGGACTACTGGAGTATGTGTGATATTATACAGTAGCACTACTATAGTATGTGTGATATTATACAGTAGCACTACTAGAATATGTGTGTTATTATACAGTTGGACTACTAGAGTATGTGTGATATTATACAGTAGGACAACTAGAGTATGTGTGATATTATACAGTAGACCTACTGGAGTATGTGTGTTATTATACAGTAGGACTACTGGAGTATGTGTGATATTATACAGTAGCACTACTATAGTATGTGTGATATTATACAGTAGCACTACTAGAATATGTGTGTTATTATACAGTAGGACTACTAGAGTATGTGTGATATTATACAGTAGGACTACTAGAGTATGTGTGATATTATACAGTAGGACAACTAGAGTATGTGTGATATTATACAGTAGACCTACTGGAGTATGTGTGTTATTATACAGTAGGACTACTGGAGTATGTGTGATATTATACAGTAGCACTACTATAGTATGTGTGATATTATACAGTAGCACTACCAGAATATGTGTGTTATTATACAGTAGGACTACTGGAGTATGTGTGATATTATACAGTAGGACTACTGGAGTATGTGTGATACTATACAGTAGGGCTACTAGAATATGTGTGTTATTATACAGTAGGACAACTAGAGTATGTGTGATATTATACAGTGTGATATTATACAGTAGGACAACTAGAGTATGTGTGATACTATACAGTGTGTATTATACAGTAGGACAACTAGAGTATGTGTGTTATTATACAGTAGGACAACTAGAGTATGTGTGTTATTATACAGTAGGACTACTGGAGTATGTGTGATATTATACAGTAGACCTACTGGAGTATGTGTGTTATTATACAGTAGACCTACTGGAGTATGTGTGATATTATACAGTAGACCTACTGGACTATGTGTGATATTATACAGTAGGACTACTGGAGTATGTGTGATATTATACAGTAGGACTACTGGAGTATGTGTGATATTATACAACTTCCCCTAACGTAACCCCATGTTGAGACAAAATGTTTTAGTCTGTTTTACCCTAGTCACTACTACCTCATTGCATGGGATAGTTGCCTGTATCAGTTCTAGTTTTGGAGTCAGATTACTAATTCCATTGCCTTAAATTGATGTCAGAAACTCTACCACAGTAGGTTGTTGGCACCCTAATTGGGGAGGACGGGCTCGTGGTAATGGCTGGAGCGGAATAGGTGGAATAGGTCAAATATACATGGTTTTCATGTGTGTGATGCCATTCCATTTGCTCCGTTTCGGCCATTATTATGAGCCATCCTCCCCTCAGCAGCCTCCCGTGCACTCTACAGCACCTCAGCAGCAGCAGCTTACTCTGATCTTTACACTTTTATTTCACAGCTCTCGGTTTAAAAGTCATGTTGCTATTTTAGCTCAATCCCTGACCTCTGGCCTTCCCAGCTGGGACATGTCCCTCCAGTCCATGGGAGGCACTGCCCTATTGGCTGAGCCTAGCTGTCCATCAGGGGGTGAAGTGCCCTCATTGGTGGAGAGCAGTTTACGCCCGGCTGCTATGCAGGGCCTCATTCCAGAATGCTATAAAAAGAGTGTGTGCGGAGTCGCTCTGGGCTGTTGGTCTCAGAGTGTGTGTGTACCATAAGGTAGGGCCGTGTCTCGTGTGTTTGGTAAAGGAATTTAAAGCAACACTGCAAGCATGACTACTGCCCATAAGTTGGTGATCGTCCGTCATGGCGAGAGTGAGTGGAACCAGTACAACAAATTTTGCGGCTGGTTTGATGCCGACCTCAGCGAGAAGGGCCTGGAAGAGGCCAAACGTGGTGCCAAGGCCATCAAGGACGCCGGAATGAAGTTTGACATCTGCCACACCTCCGTGCTGAAGCGAGCAGTTAAGACCCTGTGGACCATCCTGGAGGGCACAGACCAGATGTGGCTTCCCGTGTACCGCACATGGCGTCTGAACGAGCGCCACTACGGCGGCCTGACAGGTCTCAACAAGGCAGAGACAGCCGAGAAGCACGGAGAGGAGCAGGTCAAGATCTGGCGTCGTTCCTTCGACATCCCCCCTCCCCCCATGGAACACGACCACGCCTTCCACAAGATCATCAGTGAAGTAAGAGGCCGGTGTTGCTGGTGGTGAATCGTAGTACATCACAAAACAGACTTGTGAACCACATTTTAGGTCTGTGACTGCTAACATAATAATAATAATAACACCTGACACATTATTTTAAAGCGTTGCGTGCAACTACCCCTGGAATATGTTCCCATTGTACAAGGAAACCAGTCAATTTCAGGAGATTTATGACTTGCTTAGGAGATCCTGCAAGACTTGCAGATTTCAGTCGAGGTAAAACAGCATTCATTGGATGGATGGAACAGTGTTGGATGAAATTCTAGAACTTCTCATGTAAGACTTGTTACTTGTATGAGCCAAAACATGTACTGTACGAATCAAATGAAATCAAATGTTATTTGTCACATGCGCCCCGAATAGAACAGTTGCAGTTTTAAGTTAAGTTACGAAATTTACTAAATAAACTAAAGTAAAAATGATTTTTAAAAGTGACACAATTAAATAACAATAACAAGGCTATATACAGGGGGTACTGGTACCGAGTCAATGTGCGGGGGTACAGGTTAGTCGAAGTAATTTGTACATGTAGGGGTAAAGTGACTATGCATAGATAATAAACAGCGAGTAGCAGCAGTGTAAAACAAAGGGGAGGGGCCAGTCTCATTGTTCACCAGTCTTATTGCTTGGGGGTAGAAGCTAAGGAGCATTTTGGACCTCGACTTGGCACTCCGTTACCGCTTGCCGTGAGGTAGCAACAGTCTATGACTTGGGTGATTTCCTCTGACATGTACTGCTTGAGGTACTACGTAGGCTTTGCCAGGTTTCATTTGCAGCCCTCTAGGATGTTACATCATACCTGCTTTTGTGATGATACATTTGAGCAGTGTAACCCAACATGCTGTTCTGTCCTCCCACCAGTCAAGGCGCTACAAGGGCCTGAAGCCCGGTGAGCTGCCCACATGTGAGTCCCTGAAAGACACTATTGCCCGTGCCCTGCCCTACTGGAACGATGTCATCGTACCTGAGATCAAGGCTGGCAAGAACGTCATCATCGCTGCCCACGGCAACAGCCTCCGCGGAATTGTCAAGCACTTAGAGGGTTGGTATTATGGGCTGCTGCAGTGGCTGGACACAGGGGGGTCAGGAAGTGGGAGAGGAGGTACAGGGAAAAGGTTAGAGTTAGTGTTTCACAAGGAATGTTGGCATGTTGTCAAACATCACATGACTCACAGATCTAACAGATGCATAGCCCCTGCACAAACTGAAAGGTCTGCAGCCTGCAACAAGTAAGGATGATGCACAGTAGTAATGATGATACACAGTAGTAATGATGGTACACAGTAGTAATGATGGTACACAGTAGTAATGATGGTACACAGTAGTAATGACAATACAATGATAATACTAACATAATGATACACTCATGACATTAATCACCTAACTGTTTGCTTACTGTGGTTCAGTGAGAACTCAGTGAGAATACAGCTGCTGGGCCTTTAGGCATAGTATGGTACACCACATGCACCCAGTCACATAAATATATATATATATATATATATATATACACTACCGTTCAAAAGTTTGGGGTCACTTAGAAATGTCCTTGTTTTTGAGAGAAAAGCACATTTTTTTGTCCATTAAAATAACATCAAATTGATCAGAAATACAGTATAGACATTGTTAATGTTGTAAATGCCTATTGAAGCTGGAAACGGCAGATTTTTTTATGGAATATCTACATAGGCGTAGAGAGGCCCATTATCAGCAACCATCACTTCTGTGTTCCAATGGCACGTTGTGTTAGCTAATCCAAGTTTATCATTTTAAATGAATATTAGAAAACCCTTTTACAATTATGTTAGCACAGCTGAAAACGGTTGCGCTGATTAAAGAAGCAATAGACTAGTTGAGTATCTAGAGCGTCAGCATTTGTGTGTTAGATTACAGGCTCAAAATGGCTAGAAACAAATAACTGTCGTCTGAAACTCGTCAGTCTATTCTTGTTCTGAGAAGTTAAGGCTATTCCATGTGAGAAATTGCCAAGAAACTGAAGATCTTGTACAACGCTGTGTACTACTCCCTTCACAGAACAGCGCAAACTGGCTCTAAACAAAATATAAAGAGGAGTGAGAGGCTCCGATGCACACCTGAGAGAGAGGACAAGTACATTAGAGTGTTTGGTTTGAGAAACAGATGCCTCACAAGTCCTCAATTGGCAGCTTCATTAAATAGTACCCGCAAAACACCAGCCTCAACGTCAACAGTGAAGAGGCGACTCCGGGATGCTGGCCTTCTAGGCAGAGTTTCTCTGTCCAGTGTCTGGGTTCTTTTGCCCATCTTAATATTTTATGTTTATTGGCAAGTTTGAGATATGGCTTTTTCTTTGCAACTCTCAAATCAGCCGTTTCCAGCGACAATAGTCATTTACAACATTAACAATGTCTACACTTTATTTCTGATCAACTGGATGTTATTTTAATGGACAAAAAAATGTGTTTTTCTTTCAAAAACGAGAACATTTCTAAGTGACCCCAAACTTTTGAACTGTAGTGTATATACATTATATATATATATAAATATATACACAGTACCAGTCAAAAGATTGGACACACCTACTCATTGAAGGGTTTTTCTTTATTTTTACTATTTTATACATTGTAGAATAAAAACCAAAGGAAAAAAACCAAAGGAATTGTCCGTAGAGCTCCGAGACAGGATTGTGTTGAGGCACAGATCTGGGGAAGTGTACCAAAAAATGTCTGCAGCATTGAAGGTCCCCGAGACCACAGTGGCCTCCATCATTCTTAAATGGAATAAGTTTGGAACCACCAAGATTCTTCCTAGAGCTGGCCGCCCGGCCAAACTGAGCAAATGGGGGAGAAGGGCCTTGGTCAGGGAGCTTGGTCACATAGCTTTAGAGTTCCTCTGTGGAGATGGGAGAACCTTCCATCTCTGCAGCACACCAATCAGGCCTTTATGGTAGAGTGGCCAGACGGAAGACACTCCTCAGTAAAAGACACATGACAGCCCGCATGGAGTTTGCCAAAAGCACCTAAAGGACTCTCAGACCATGATAAACAAGATTCTTTGGTTTTATTGAACTCTTTGGCCTGAATGCCAAGCGTCACGTCTGGAGGAAACCTGGCACCATCCCTACAGTGAAGCATGGTGGTGGCAGCATCATGCTGTGGGGATGTTTTTCTGCTGCAGGGACTGGGAGACTAGTCAGGTTTGAGGCAAAGATGAACGGAGCATAGTACAGAGAGATCCTTTATGAAAACCTGCTCCAGAGTGCTCAGGACCTCAGACTGGGGCGAAGGTTCACCTTCCAACAGGACAACGACCCTAAGCACACTGCCAAGACAATGCAGGAGTGGCTTCAGGACAAGTCTATGAATGTGCGAGGCATTGGAAAACCTCTCTGGTCTTTGTGGTTGAATATGTGTTTGAAATTCACTGCCTGACTGAGGGGAAATGTGTGGGGTACAGAGATGAGGTTGTCATTCAAAAATCATGTTAAAATCTATTATTGCACATAGAGACCATTCAACTTATTATGTGACTTGTTAAGCACATGTTTACTCCTGAACTTACTTAGGCTTGCCATAACAAAGGGGTTGAGTGCTTATTGACTCAAGACATTTCAGCTTTTTAAATTCTTTTATGAATTTATATATTTTTCTCAAAACGTAATTCCACTTTGACATTATGGGGTACTGTGTAAACAAAATCAGGCTGTAACACAACCAAATGTGGAAAAACTTAAGGTGTGTGAATATTTTCCGAAGGCACATTTCCAGATAACCAGGAGTCTATAAATAGCTTGTTGCTCTCTCCCTGGAGCTCAGACAGACACAGTGGAAAAGGCCATGGGCACGGTTCCCGTTACTGACACGACCTTTCTGCAGAAAGGTTCTGCATTCTCCAGGAGTGGTGAGACCGGGGTGATGCCGACAGGGTTGCTGGGTTGCAGGGTTGCAGAGGGAGAGGGGGTGACAAAAGGGCAGAGGGAAAGGGCAGAGAAAGGTAACGTCTGCTGAAACAAGCTACTTAGTGGCCCCCCTTAGCGCTCCCCTGAAAGAGGAGTATGGATGACCTCCCCTGTCAAAGGTGGTACTAGCTAAGAAATATACCAGCCTTTGAGGATCTGTACTTCCCCTCCACTGGGAATACACATGTCAAATACATTGCCTTATGTGAATTTCCTCTATGTGGATGATCAGTCTTGATTTCACAAACTATCCTCTGCTCACTCCTAACACGTCTTTCTGTCTGTCTCGTCAGGCATGTCAGACGCTGCCATCATGGAGTTGAACCTGCCAACAGGTATCCCCATTGTGTACGAGCTGGACGCAAACCTGAAGCCCGTCAAGCCCATGGCTTTCCTGGGAGATGCTGAGACTGTGAAGAAGGCCATGGAGGCTGTAGCTGCCCAGGGCAAAGCTAAGAAGTAAGCCAGCCTGGAGACATCAAGAGGAGAAAGAGAAAAAGTGACTGTCCCTCCTCTCGCTCAAGCCTTGTCCACTCAACCAAACACACACGCACACACACACACTATTGTGGAGTGTCACAGTCCCACTGTAGGTGTTGGTAAAGCCCTGTGTTAAGGGCACAACAGTCTGACACAACAAATAAAGAAAACACCTTTTTGTGTCTTTGCCTGTTTCTGCTTTTATCTCTTTCCTCTTCCTCCATCTGTTTTGATGTTTTTCCTCCTTTATAATCTTTTTCCTCCTTTTCCTTTCTTGCTCCACCTTTTCTCTTCTTCCGTTTATCCTCCATGACCTGATCTTCCTTTTCTCCCTGATGGGTAATTCACTGGTATAAGCATGGCGATGGTGGTGCTGTATAATCTTATCCAGATAGCAGAGCAGAGCGGGGAGGAGAGAGAAGAGGAAGGTCACTGAGTTCCTTTTGGCAGCGTTCCTGTGGTGCAGCAGCACCTTGTCTGACTCCGTCCCTCCCCATCCCTCTCGTCTCCTCAGTACAGACACAGTACACTGGCTGGGGCTGGCTCAGGGCCAGGGACACGTTTAACACTGGACAAGTCGCTCTCTCCGGAGACAAAAGGACAGGTGCAGGGGATTGTGTGTGTGTGTGTGTGTGTGTGTGTGTGTGTGGGGGTGTGTGTGTGTGTGTGTGTGTGTGTGTGTGTGTGTGTGTGTGTGTGTGTGGGGGGGTGAGGTACCAGGGCAAAGTCAGTGTGTGTGGCAATATAGCTCAGTATTTGTATGATTTATTTTAGTGTTTTATTTTGCTCAACTTTATCAAGGGTGCCAATAATTTTGATCATGACTGTATGTCAGATGACTGGGTCACAGAAGGGGGCACTAAAAGGAATTGCCTTCACATTAGATTGAACGCAAATGACATCAAACCTAGAGCTGGGACAGCAGTAAAATCCAATTTTACACTAACTAGCACTGTTCTAAAGTGGATAAATAAAATCATACTTCCATCAATTAAGTTAGAAAATCTTTAATTAAATTCTCAACTACAACCAACCTTATAAAGCAGTGTGTTGTAAGGCATTCAGATGTTCTTATTCAAGTTCTATACTGTAAGGTATCCCCCCATGTCTTCACTGACACAAACAATTTAGCTTTTCCAATCAATCTTGCTTCAAAAATAGTTTTTTTTCTCTTCTTGCATTGAATAAAATCCTTAATTTAAAGTGAAAAGTATTCATTCACATAATAAATGATCAAGCCCCAGAACTGACTTCTCTCAATTTTTCAAATATAAAACACAATTATAATGTTTAATGTGCTATTGAGCAGGCAAAGGCTAAATGCTACCTACTAACAGTGGTGTTGATATGGAAGTAAATACCAGAGTTGTTCAATGTATAATCTATAGGAGAAATTAGAGTATCAATGTATAATCTATTGGAGAAATTAGAGTATCAATGTATAATCTATAGGAGAAATTAGAGTGCCCCCTGGTGGTTCAACGTGTTCTTATCTGTTGAGTGACTCAGATTATTTTCCACATTATTAGAATTGCATGTGTGGGGAGACAGAAGCAGCTGAGCCCAATAGGTTGCCATGCAACCAGAATCCACCAGGGTGAGCTCGTCCCACAGAGATGCTCACTGCAGCAGAGAAACTTCATCTGAAGAGACCAGAGAATGCCAGAGAAGCCGGTGTTTGAAGGATGTATTGGCACAGGTGTTGTAAGGCCTGAGATGAAGTCGAGCGCTGCGTCATGCCTAACAACAGCCCTTAGCCGTGGTATATTGGCCTATCGCTTTATTAAGCCAATGTCGAACTTCTTTGACATGAAACGGTCCCAACGCAAAAGATATCTAAGTGTAACCATTTTTGCCATGCATACTGTATCATAGTTGCAAAGGTCATCTGGAAAACCTACACTTCAGGCACATAGGCCGACAGAATTCCACCTTCCAGGCTGAGGTTGATCTAGGCGGTAGGGACGTGCCTCTGCATGTCAGTCTGGAAAGTCGATGGGCCTAATTGAACACTCCGATGTGCTTCAACTTCTCCGAGACTACTGTACAACGCACACAGACACACCTTGACTTTACCTGAGTATTTGGGCCTGCCTGAGTCATCCTGGTTTTCCCATTTGGAACATTCTTAAAGCTGAAGGTGCAACGTCGAACAGAGATACTAAGCCTTCTGCAACAATGAGTTTCACACCGACATACAAAGTTTGTGTCATGCATTTGTTATACGTCCTCTGTTGTATCCCTATGAGATATTCCATTTAGCACTGTGTGAATTGAATTATATCCCTATACTAACTCTTGAGACAATAGCCACTAAAGCTACCACACACAAAGGCCTCACCCTCTACCCTTGTGCTATGAAAAGTGTTGCATACAATGTCCACACACAGACACAGTAACCTATTCAGAATCTAAACAATGTTTATTCAAATAACTTCTTCACCAATCTGGGCCATGTCATGTGCTCAAAAACAGTGCAGTAATAGTTTAACACAGAGTAATTAACACAAATACAGTATGCAGAACACAGACTCAAACCCAACTTCTGGAGTCCTCTCAAACCTCAATGATGATTACGTCTGAAATTCAGATAGGATGTGCCTGGGCTGTGTGACCTTCACTCCTTTACTGCTCTCTGGGTGTGTTTAGCATGTGTATGGATCTCAGCCGGGGATCAGGAGGGTGCTCCAGACCCAGACAGGGGCCGCACGGGATCAGAGCAGCCAGAATGGAGGGCCCTGCGGTGGGGTTATCACACATCAGAAACCCTGGAGCCTCCATCCATCCCCCCATCCCCTCCCTCTGTCCTTTCAGGCTAACAGGCCACTTGTGCCAGCCCCATTAGGCCCCATACGGCACCTCTCCAGGCCTGGGGGCCCATCGGCCATGATTAGCCAGAACTGCCTCCCATTGTCAAGGAGGGAGATAACTCAACCCCCCCGCTCCCCCATTTAAAACCCTTAATCAACAGGGAAGTTCAAGAAAGAGTTAAGTAAAATATTTACCAAATAAACTAAGTAAAAAATTATAATAAAAAGTAACCCAATAAAATAACAATAACTTGGCTATATACAGTGGGTACCGAGTCAATGTGTGGGGGGTACAGGTTAGTCAAGGTAACTTTTACATGTAGTTGGGGGTGAAGTGACTATGCATAGATAATAAACAGCGAGTAGCAGCAGTGTAAAAACAAAACAAATGGGGGGGCAATGTAAATGGCTCCTGGATGGCGCAGCTGTCTAAGGCACCACATCTCAGTGCTCGAGGCGTCACTACAGACACCCTGGTTTGATTCCAGGCTGTATCACAAATAAATCAAATCAAATGTATTTGTCACATACACATGGTTGGCAGGTGTTAATGCAAGTGTAGCGAAATGCTTGTGATTCTAGTTCCAACCATGCAGTAATATCTAACAAGTAATCTAACAATTTCACAACAACTACCTTATACACACAAGTGTAAAGGAATCGATACGAATATGTACATAAAAATATATAGAAATGAGTGATGGCCGAACGGCATAGGCAAGATGCAGTAGATGGTATAGAGTACAGTATATACATATGAGATGAGTAAAGTAGGTTATGAGAACATTATATTAAGTGGCATTGTTTAAAGTAGCTAGTGATACATTTAATTACATCAAGATGGCAAGATGCATTAGATGGTATAGTGTACAGTATATGCATATGAGATGAGTAATGTAGGTTAAGTAAACATTATATAATATAAAGTGGCTAGTTATAAATTGATTACATCAATTTTTCCATTATTAAAGTGGCTGGAGTTGAGTCAGTATGTTGGCAGCAGCCACTCAATGTTAGGGATGGCTGTTTAACAACCGGCCGTGACTGGGAGTCCCATAGGGCGGCTCACAATTGGCCCAGCGTCGTTCGGGTTTGGCCGATGTAGGCCATCATTGTAAATAACTGACTTGCCTAGTTAAATAAAGGTACATTAGTTTATTTGGAAAATATACATATTTTTTTTAAACAGTGATTTCTAGAAACAAAAGGTCACGTTCGGGCAGCTATTTCCTCACAGCACCACAGTATTCCCACCCCCTCCATTTCCCACCCTCTTGTCTGACACTTCAAAGGTTCGAAACCAGGCACACCACTCTGTTGTAACCACACCCACTTTGCCCTCACGGGCCATTCCCCTTCTGGGCTGACCAATGAACTCCAGAGGTCAGCCCCTCTAACTCCACAAGTTAAGGATATGGAAAGGAAAGTCTTGATCTTGATAGGAAACCTTTCATGATCCAAGGACCACCACTAAGTCCACAGCTCCTCTCACAGTATTCTCACAGGGATGTGGGTCTGACAGCAGCGATATCAGCGCACACATTTGGATAAGGAATTCTCTTCTCTTTGACCATTGTGGTGAACCGTGCAGGCAATGCAGCATATCTCTGGTAAGCATCACTTTTTCAACCTTTGCTACGTCAGTCAGTGGTTTAACAAGAGAGTAACAGCAAGTCTATTGCATAGTTGAAATGTTGCATTGTCTGTGGAAATCCCTGTGAACAAAGGGTTTCTCCAGCACTGGTCCACTCTGTAAGGCTCCATGTCCCCTCTCTCTCTCCAGAGCCGAGGCCCAACATGATGACCCCATCCCCCCCTACAGCTGAACCCTACCACCAAGGCAACGTCAGGATGACCCTGGAAAAGGCTGACCTCTGGAAGTCCTTCCACAACCTGGGGACTGAGATGATAATCACCAAACATGGCCGGTACAATTGTTGTTATATCCTTCATCATCATTTTTGATCTGCGTAAATCTCCTAAACACATTCTATGATATGGTGTGTTCACTACAAAGTACATTTCGCCCGTAATTTCATGCAATATTGTAGCTTTACCAACGTTGTGAAACTGTATCTGCTGCTAGTATACTTTGTCTGAGAGAGCGCATAGAGTTGTGATCAGGAATTGAGAGGATAATACAATTAGTGTGGATTTGTATGTATCAGGAGGATGTTTCCCCATTGCAACGTCAGTCTATCTGGACTCCAACCCTATACCAACTATGTCCTCATGGTGGAAATGGTTCCGGTGGACAACTCCAGATACAGGGTAAAAACAACATGTCCACCATCCTTATATAATGCCTCAGTTGCAAGGAGTTTTTCCTAGCCACCGTGCTTCTGCATCTGCATTGCTTGCTCTTTGGGGTTTTAGGCTGGGTCTCTGCGTAAGCACTTTGTGACATATGCAGATGTAAAAAGGGCTTTATAAATACATTTAATTGATAATACATTTGATTGCTATATCACATCTTACACACACATTACAATACATTTCTATTGAGAAAGTTCCAATTAGATAAGCTATATGTGTCACAGTTTGGAATATAGCCAGGCATTGTTTTAAAAGGAAACATCAGGAGATGAAGTAGAAGACAAGCCTGCAGTCAGTCTGCATCCAGCATACAGTCCAGACGGTGCCCCGCCCACACCCAGCCACACTGCATATCAAAGACCATTACTACATCCTGTTTTTCTACCCCCGGCTGGAGGTTCAGCCACGGCCATTTAACAACCCCCCCGCTCCAATCAAAGTGAATGGGGAGCAATGCCCCCTCCATGCATCCACTGGCCCTCCCCTCAGTACACATTGCTTTTGACCATATGCTCCAGAGAGAGAGAGAGGAGTGTTTTTCCTTTGCTATAGCAGTTCATGTATATATGTTGGTAGATTATACGCAATTATATACGTACCTATAGGATACTGTTCAAGCTTGCAAGAATATGCACCACATATTCCTTATATATATCAGTGTAAAGACTGGGGGTATGTGAGTTTTTGTGGAGCGTCTACGTGTCGAGGCTTGTCTTGTGGTTCGTTTCACACCTGAGTAACGCCCATCCCCTCCCCCCTTCTCTCTCTCTTTGTAGTGGAATAAAGGCCAGTGGGACATGGCTGGGAAAGCCGAGCCCCAGCTCCCCTGTCGGACGTACGTGCATCCAGACTCCCCCACCCCGGGCTCCTACTGGATGAAACAATCGGTGTCCTTTCTCAAGCTCAAACTCACCAACCACACACTGGACCAGCACGGCCATGTAAGAACACGTATCTCCCTCTCTACTGGATCCCCAGCCCGCAACCTCTCACAGTCTGAGAGTAGACAGCTGTCACTTCTGTAAACAACGTTATTAGTTGACTCATTAGTGGTGTCTGTTCTCTCCTCAGATCATCCTGCACTCTATGCATCGCTACATCCCACGCTTCTCTGTGGTCCAGGCTGACAGTCTGCACAGTGTGCGCTGGGGACACTTCCATTACTTCTCCTTCCCTGAGACCTCCTTCACTGCAGTCACGGCCTACCAGAACACTAAGGTCCGTCTATCAACTCACGTATTAAGCACATACAAACGGCGTAGCCACGTAATTAACTTGCTCTTTGGGAATGGGTGTAACCCAATCTGATGTCTTCATCTCCACTCCTGCTTTCAGATCGCTAAACTGAAGATTGACCACAACCCCTTTGCTAAAGGATTCAAAGGGGAGAACACCCGTACTCATAGCAAGAGGTAGGGATCAATAGAACTATAACACTACGTGCGTGTGAGTTGGGTAGACGTGCTTTACAAGTTTTTATTGTCTTTTTTATATATATAGGTGTCGATCCAACAAGAGTTCTGGAAATGCTTCAAAGAAAGCCAAACAAGACAGAGAAACAGAATTCAAAAGTCCTTCAGGTGTGGTTCTTAACTCTATACAGTAAAATTAGACTAATCAGATCTGTATAATGTCAAATGTTGTCCAGTCCATAGGCCTATAGGCAGTCTCATTGATCCAGAATCATTTCCCATTTAGACCTCCAAAGGGCAAAATTAGACTGTGAGCCAGCAGAACGGGGGATAACCTTGGGAACAACGGAGAACATGGTGTCGGCTAAGGAGGATCTCTTCTCCCCCTGGGCCATAGAACAGGACCCATCCCAGAGCCACAGCCTGCACACTGAACTACTGGAGCTCCACGACCACAGACAGGACTACAGCACCGAGGAGCAGATGGTGCCTGGCCCTGCATCTATGTCCTCCCAACCATGCAGGTACTGTACAACCACCAGTCACACACGCATGCATGTATAAGCGCAACATTGTAGCATCATAAACTAGATTGTAAAGCATACTTTGACTTCCATTTTATGGAGGTGAAACCCAACATACAGGCGAATCCCCACTCTAACACCCTGCACACCCACACAGGTTCATATGCAGAATCCTGACCCATTATGCCAATAGAAAACTCAGTGACTCAGTGCTATACTTAACAGGCACTCTATGGTGCAGACTACACCTCCATACTGTGCAATTAAAAGTGACACTTTGAGTCAGCGAGTGTTTGAGTTCACATACTGTATGTGGGTTGATGACATATTAGTAACCCGCTACATATTTTTATTTTCTCCAGATCTGTTGAGCATGGCAGACTTCCATCTCCATCTTCTGTAGTGGAGGATTGCAAAGGCAGGCGCAGCTATGAGTCTCACCTCCGTGATGTAGCCACTGTCCCTGGGCACAAGACTAACAGTCCTGGCCCTGTCAGGGACATGGGACACACCCCCTTGGCTCAAGCTATGCCCCAGGACTATAGCATGTCCCCTGTCCATCTGCCCACGTCCTCCAAAACCTACCCTGGGTACTTGGGTTACAGTTATCCCCTCTATGGCCACTACACTACTAACCAGGGCATGGGTCAGTGGAGTGAGGGTGGTACAGGACAGTACCCTGGACAGTCCTTGACTCACCACCTGCCCTTCTTCACCAGTCAAACACTGACTGCAGACCACGGCACCCACCAACGCAGCGTCCATCACCATGGCAACACAGAGGCAGAGTGGAGCTGGAGCCAGTACTTGAGTTTGGATAATGATCAGAATAGCTGACTCTGACTCACAAAGTGAAGGAGCTGAGATTCATTCTGTGAACAAAGCTACTTGTGACATTTCAGAAAAGTGAGAGCCTATGATCTTTGTGCACGAGGTCCAAACCAAGATATCGTCAAGTGTGTTTAAAAAAAACTTGCTCTCTGCTATGGACATGTGTGTCAAGAGAAGTGTGTGCAATTTTCTGTTCCAAGTCTATGCAGAGCTGCAGTCCTATTTAGCGGAAATAGCAGATGGCTATTTGAGCTATATACTGGACTTAATGGACTGAGCCTCCTCATACTGTGCCTGGTGCTCCATATGAACTGCATTCAAATGTTTGTGGGCATTCATGCTTGTATTACGCATGTGATGTGCGTATGCGTTTTTGTTTACTTATCAAAGTGATGACAATTGAGATCAGATTATGACCAAAAGGATATCATGATATCCAAAAATAAATAATAATAAGATTCCCATATCGGTATAGTTCTCTACATCATAACTGTTGTAAATATGACAACTCTTAAGAGGTTTCTCACAAGCCACAAGTGGTTCTAACATGAAGGGTCATCAATGTTACCAAGCAGAAACTGCATGACAGAGAGATACAAAGGGACACAGAGGTGAGTCCTTCACTCCCACAGTCGGACAGGCCAGGAACACATGTAAATAAGTCAATCAATCAAATGTATTTATAAAGCCCTTTTTACATCAGCCGATGTCACAAAGTGCTGTACAGAAACCCAGCCTAAAACCCCAAACAGCAAGCAATGCAGGTGTAGAAGCACGGTGGCTAGGAAAAACTCCCTAGAAAGACAGGAACCTAAGAATAAACCTAGAGAGGAACAAGGCTCTGAGGGGTGGCCAGTCCTCTTCTGGCTGTGCCGGTTGGAGATTATAACAGTACATGGCCAAGATGTTCAAACGTTCATAGATGACCAGCAGGGTCAAATAATAATAATTACAATGGTTGTAGAGGGTGCAACAGGTCAGCACCTCAGGAGTAAATGTCAGTTGGCTTTTCATAGCCGATCATTCAGAGTTAGAGACAGAAGGTGCGATAGAGAGAGAGAGAGTTGAAAACAGCAGGTCCGGGACAATGTCGCACGTCCGGTGAACAGGTCAGGGTTCCAAAGCCGCAGGCAGATCACTTGAAACTGGAACAGCAGTACGACCAGGTGGACTGGGGACAGCAAGGACTCTTCAGGCCAGGTAGTCCTGAGGCATGGTCCAAGGGCTCAGGTCCTCTGAGAGAAGAGAGAAAGAGAGAGAGAACTGGAGGGAGCATAGTTAAATTCACACAGGACACCGGATAAGACAGGAGAAATACTCCAGATATAACAGACTGACCCTAGCCCCCGACACATAAACAATTGCAGCATAAATATTGGAGGCTGAGACAGGAGGGGTTGGGAGACACTGGCCCCATCCGACGATACCCTCAGACAGGGCCAACCAGGCAGGATATAACCCCACCCACTTTGCCAAAGCATAGCCCTCACACCACTAGAGGGATATCTTCAACCACCAACTTACTACACTGAGACAAGGCCCTGTATAGCCCACAAAGATCTCTATACGGGACGAACCCGAGGGGGGCACCAACCCGGAAAGGAAGATCACGTCAGTGACTCAACACACTCAAGTGACGCATCCCTCTTAGAGACAGCATGGAAGAGCACCAGTAAGCCAGTGACTCAGGCCCTGTAATAGGGTTACAGCAGAGAATCTCAGTGGAGAGAGGGGAACCGGCCAGGCAGAGACAGCAAGGGCAGTTCGTCGCTCCAGAGCCTTTCCTTTCACCTTCACACTCAAATTAAATTGATTTATATAGCCCTTCGTACATCAGCTGATATCTCAAAGTGCTGTACAGAAACCCAGCCTAAAACCCCAAACAGCAAGCAATGCAGGTGTGGAAGCACGGTGGCTAGGAAAAACTCCCTAGAAAGGCCAAAACCTAGGAAGAAACCTAGAGAGGAACCAGGCTATGTGGGGTGGCCAGTCCTCTTCTGGCTGTGCCGGGTGGAGATTATAACAGAACATGGCCAAGATGTTCAAATGTTCATAAATGACCAGCATGGTCAAATAATAGTACTCCTGGGCAAAAGACTACACTCAATCATATGACCTACCGAAGAGATCAAATCAAATTGTATTTGTCATATACACATGGTTAGCAGATGTTAATGCGAGTGAAGGGAAATGCTTGAGTTTTCAATAAAGACTAAAAGGTTGAGACCGAGTCTGCATCTCTCACATGGATAGGCAGACCATTCCATAAAAGTGGAGCTCTATAGAAGAAAGCCCTGCCTCCAGCTGTTTGCTTAGAAATTCTAGGGACAATAAGGAGGCCTGTGTCTTGTGACCATAGCGTACGTGTTGGTATGTACGGCAAGACCAAATTGGAAAGACAGGTAATGCTTTGTAGGTTAGCAGTAAACCTGGAAATCAGCCCTGCAGGAAGCAAGTGTAGAGAGGCTGGCACTGAAGTAATATTATCACATTTTTTGGTTCTAGTCAAGATTCTAGCAGCCGTGTTTAGCACTAACTGAAGTATATTTAGTGCTTTATCCGGGTAGCCCGAAAGTAATCTAGAAGTGACAAAAGCATGGATACATTTTTCTGAGAAAGAGAAAGTTTTTGATTTTTGCAATGTTACGTAGATGGAAAAACGCTGTCCTTGAAACAGTCTTGATATGTTCGTCAAAAGAGAGATCAGAGTCCAGAGAAACGCAGAGATCCTTCACAGTTTTATTTGAGACGACTGTACAAACATCAAGATTAATTGTCAGATTCAACAGAAGATATCTTTGTATCTTTGGACCTAGAACAAGCTGTTTTGTCCGAGTTTAAAAGTCGAAAGTTGCAGCCATCCACTTCCGTATGTCTGAAACACAGGCTTCCAGGGAGGGCAATTTTGTGGCTTCACCATGTTTCATCGAAATGTACAGCTGTGTATCGTCCACATAGGAGTGAAAGCTAACATTATGTTTCCGGGTGGCATCACCAAAAGGTAAAATATATAGTGAAAACAATACTGGTCCTAAAACGGAATCTTGAGGAAGACCGAAATTTACAGTTGATTTGTCAGAGGACAAATGTCAAAATGTGATCTATGAAATCAAAAGCAGCACTAAGGTCTAGGAGCACGAGGACAGATGCAGAGCCTTGGTCTGACGCCATTAAAAGGTAATTTACCACCTTCACGAGTGCAGTCTCAGTTCTATGATGGGGTCTAAAATCAGACAAAATCCTTTGGTATACATTGTCTGTCTTCATGAAGGCAGTGAGTTGCTGCTCAACATATTTTTCTACAATTTTTGAGAGGAACGTTAGATTCAATATAGGCTGATAGTTTTTTATATTTTCTGGGTCAAGGTTTGGCTTTTTCAAGAGAGGCTTTATTACATTTACATTTAAGTCATTTATTACTGCCACCTTTAGTGAGTTTGGTACACATCCGTGGGTTGGGAGCTGTTTATTATGTTCAACATAGGAGGGCCAAGCACAGGAAGCAGCTCTTTCAGTAGTTTAGCTGGAATAGGGCATGCAGCTTGCAGCTTGAAGGTTTAGAGTTCATGACTATTTTCATCAATGTGTCAAGAGATATAGTATTAAAAAACTTGAGTGTCTCCCCTGATCCTTGGTCCTGGCAGTGTTGTGCAGACTCAGAATAACTGAGCTTTAGAGAAATACGCAGATTTATAGAGGAGTCTGTAATTTGCTTTCTAATGATCATGATATTTTCATCAAAAAAGGTCATGAATTTATCACTGCTGAAGTTAAAGCCATCCTCGCTTGGGGAATGCTGTTGTTTAGTTAATTTTGCGATAGTATCAAAAACACATTTTGGATTGTTCTTATTCTCCTCAATTAAGTTGGAAAAGTAGGATGATCGAGCAGCAGTGAGGGCTCTTCAATACTGCACAGTACTGTCTTTCCAAGTTAGTCGGAAGACTTCCAGATTGGTGTAGCGCCATTTCCGTTCCAATTTTCTGGAAGCTTGCTTCAGGGCTCTGTAATTTCTGTATACCAGGGAGCTAGTTTCTTATGAGAAATGTTTTTTGTTTTTAGGGGTGCGACTGCATCTAGGATGGCATCCGTTACTCCTCAGCAGGCCAGGCTTGTTCCTGTTTGTGGGTGAGTCCCAGAAAGAAGGCCAATTATCTACAATTTCTACCTTTTGGGAGGGGCAAAAAACTGTTTCCAACCAATGATTGAGTTGTGAGACTCTGCTGTAGAGCTCATCACTCCCCCTAACTGGGAGGAGACAGATACAATTACTCGATGCCAACATCTTTCTAGCTGATTTACACGCTGAAGCTATGTTGCGCTTGGTGACCTCTGACTGTTTCATCCTTACATCGCTGGTGCCTTCGTGAATAACAATATCCCTATACTCTACACTCGCCAGTTTTAGCCTTAGCCAGCACCATCTTCAGATTAGCCTTAACGTTGGTAGCCCTGCCCCCTGGTAAACAGTGAATGATCGCTGGATGAGTCTAATACTGCGGGTAATGGAGTTTCCAATGACTAGGGATTTCAATTTGTCAGAGCTAATGGTGGGAGGCTTCGGCGTCTCAGACCCCATAACGGGAGGAGGAGAGACCAGAGAAGGCTTGGCCTCTGACTCCGACTCGTTGCTTAATGGGGAGAACCGGTTGAAAGTTTCTGTCGGCTGAATTAGCGACATCGGTTGAGCATTCCTACAGCATTTCCTTCCAGAAGCCATGAGAAAATTGTCCGTCTGCGGGGATTTTGCGAGGGAATTTATACTACTATCTGTACTTATTGGTGGCACAGATGCTGTTTCATCCTTTCCTACACTTAAATTACCCTTGCCTAACAATTGCGTCTGAAGCTGGGCTTGCAGCAGGGTTAACCTCACCATAATACCCTGACTACACCACTCGTGTCGCGTGCGCAAGCGTTGCAAAATACATTTTGAAATCTATGTTATTCAATTATTGCACCCACACTGCTCGCGCGCGTCAGCGAGTGTCTGCGTTGCCAAGGGCTAAAATAGAAGTCATTTCTATTTCTGACGCAGATCGCGCTGTAAGTCCTGCCTCTCCTATCTCGTCATTGGTTTATAGAAACAGGTACCCACGTGCCATCTCCTCATTGGTTATACCCACGTGGGTGATTGAAAGACAAACTGTGTTGCCAGTGTAAAGGATGTGAAACGGCTAGCTTAGTTAGCGGTGTGCGCTAAATAGCGTTTCAATCGGTTACGTCACTTGCTCTGAGACCTTGAAGTAGTAATTCCCCTTGCTCTGCAAGGGCCGCGGCTTTTGTGGAGCGATGGGTAACGATGCTTCGAGGGTGACTGTTGTCGTTGTGTGCAGAAAGTCCCTGGTTCGCGCCCGGGTATGGGCGAGGGGACGGTTTAAAATTATACTGTTACATTGGTGCCGTGACCCGGATTACTGGTTGCTGCGGAAAAAGGAGGAAGGTCAAAAGGGGGGTGAGTGTAACGGATATGAAACGGCTAGCTTAGTTAGCAGTGTGCGCTAAATAGCGTTTCAATCGGTTACGTCACTTGCTCTGAGACCTTGAAGTAGTAATTCCCCTTGCTCTGCAAGGGCCGCGGCTTTTGTGGAGCGATGGGTAACGATGCTTCGAGGGTGACTGTTGTCGTTGTGTGCAGAAAGTCCCTGATTCGCGCCCGGGTATGGGCGAGGGGACGGTTTAAAATTATACTGTTACACCGGTTGTTGTGGTAATACTATGAAAGTTTAGATGCCAATCACAATATATGTTTAAAGATGAAAAAGCCTGGAATGAGGAGAGATGACTAGAAACGATTCGGTTGACCGTTTCATGTGTGGATTAAATGTTGGAGTGCATTTCAGGTAAAATAACAACCTAATGTTTATATCCCAGGACGAATTAGCTAGCAACAGCAAGCTAGCTAAATAGGACAAGTTAGATAGCAAGTGCAAGCTAACTAGCTAAATTGCCATAAATGTTTAATGCTTTTCGACCTGTCCCCAAATTAATGTCATTGGTTCAGAGTTTGTTTTGATATTTTAACCTGCGTGTCGTGACCTGCGTGTCATCTATGCACGATGGCGCACGAACGCAGCCGGTTTGGGTTCCGTAAGGCGATTGTTCTCCTGTATATTATGAGTACAGAGACTGCAAATAGAAGGCTTAATGTTACTACTTAGCTTCGGCTGGTGGAGGCCCTGTAGAACCATGTCCAGATAAAGCGTCTAGGTTGAAAAAGTTGAATTAAGAAAGTCGAGCGAGCAAATTTTTTAAAATATATAATACGGTAATTAAAAAGTAAAAAAACGGAAAATTGGCAGGTAGCAAAGTAGCGTTAGCAACAAACCGCACAGCAGCACGTAAACAAGTCCACAAGTCTATAAGTTTTTCATTCTCATAGGATGGTTGGTAACGCAGGGTACAGACGGACATAGAAGGGCACTAAGAATAGTTGGTAACAGTTTACTTGACACCCAGGGTCATAACACATTATGACACGGTCATAACAATGTCACAACAGCTGATATAACTTGCATAACCTATCACAATACAGTCATAACACTGCCATGAATTTTTGTGTCATATATTGCATTATTTTATGGCTGGTTATGACACCAGGGGCACACTCCAACACTCACACATAATTTCCAAACTAAGCAATTGTGTTTAGTGAGTCCGCCAGATCAGAGGCATTAGGGATGACCAGGGATGTTCTCTTGATAAGTGTGTGAATTGCAGGACCATTTTTCTGTCCTTCTAAAAATTCAAAATGTAACAAGTACTTTTGGGTGTTAGGGAAAATGTATGGAGAAAAAAGTATATAATTATTTTTAGGAATGTAGTAGAGTAAAAGTTGTAAAGTACAGATACCCAAAAAACAGATGCAGTTTATACCTGAGCACAGATCAGTTAGATATTGTTAGTTTATACCTGAGAGCAGATCAGTTTGATATTGTTAGATTATACCTGAGTGGAGATCAGTTAGATATTGTTAGTTTATACCTGAGAGCAGATCAGTTAGATATTGTTAGTTTATATCGTACCTGAGAGCAGATCAGTTAGATATTGTTAGTTTATACCTGAGAGCAGATCAGTTAGATATTGTTAGTTTATACCTGAGCACAGATCAGTTAGTGGAACCTATTTTGAAATGTAAGGAGCTGCAATGCAATTAACAAAATGCATTCCTATTCAGTCATTTAAATTCAATATTCATGAACCATTTAGACATTCTTATCGTTTATATTATCGTAATCTAAATAGCACAAAAGTGCCGAAAACATATTCACAGATATTAAACTAGGTAGAAAATTATTAATGGACTGATGCCCATGCAAACACAGTGAGTGACAGCTGCTCAGTGGTGAAAAAAGTACCCAATTGCCATACTTGAGTAAAAGTAAAGACACCTTAGTAGAAAATGACTCAAGTAAAAGTGAAAGTTACCCGGTAAAATATTACTTTAGAAAAAGTCTACATGTATTTGGTTTTAAATATAGTTAAGTATCAAAAATAAATGTAAATTGCAAAAATATACTTAGTATAAATCATTTCAAATTGCTGATATTAAGCAAACCAAACAGCACAATTTTATCAAAAGTAAAAGTATAAATCATTTCAAATTGCTGATATTAAGTAAACTAAACAGCACAATTTCCTTATATATTTCTTACAGATAGCCAAGGGCACACTCCAACACTCAGACATAATTTACAAACATTTGTGTTTAGTGAGTCTGCCAGATCAGAGGCAGTAGGGATGACCCGGGATGTTCTCTTGATAACTGCAAGAATTAGACAATTTTCCTGTCCTGCTAAGCATTCAAAATGTAACGAATACTTTTGGGTGTCAGAGAAAATGCATGGAGTAAAAAGTGCATTAGTTTCTTTAGGAATGTAGTGAAGTCAAAGTAAAAGTTGTCAAACATATAAATAGTAAAGTACAGATACTAGTTAAGTAGTACTTTAAAGTAATTTTACTTCAGTACTTTACACCACTGCAGCTGCTTGAGTACAGACAGTGGTTGTGATACTCCAGGACCAGTGTGCCATTTAAAAATCAGTTTTAGCTGTTCCTAGCATGACAAGAGCCTGAGCTGGCCATAAGTTCAGCTGACCGTGACTAATGAAAACTGGCTAAAAATAGGCTCATCATTCATTCTGTGCTTTCTGCTTCATTTGAGCAAGTCAACCAAGGAGAAAATCGGATTCCTTTCCCCGGACAGGACAAATGGATGGACCAGAGGGGAGATGAGGAGTCAGAGAGGAAGACGTGACTGACCAAGCAGAGTTGAGGAAAGGCCATCACAGGGAGAGAATATAACATAGGAGAGGCATGCCACAAAGACTTCCCTTTCTCAGTTTGAGGTTGAAGAAAGTCAGGGAGCATCTCCTCTCTCTCACACACACTAACACCCACAGAAACAAATGCACACACACATACATGCACACACACACACACACACACACACACACACACACACACACTGAAAATAGCCAAAAGAATATAATGGATTGGGTAAACACTAGCATTTACAAAGCCAATCAATGCTGACTCATTAACCTATCTAGACTGCCACAGAATGTCATCCTGCTCCACTACTTAGCATATACACATTGTAGAGAAGATAGAGCCTGACTTCTCTTTCACACGTCCCAGGGTAACACATCACTATGGGTTCAACACTCCAACATGGCAGCCACCAACAGATAGCTTGGGGGAGCTGCTAATGGAATGGAGAGAGGCCTGTATCGACCTTGTGCTACACAGCCTGATTCATGTCAGGAAGTACCATTGAAGCCATAACAGTCTAAATGAATACATCAAGTTAGCCTTTAATGACTAATTTAACCTGACATTTTGTGTTGGAAGCTAAATAGGACAGAACATGATGCAGGTTGGTCTGATTTCGAGTCTTTGTGGCAAGGGCGAGAATGTAGAGAAGTCTACTTGGCTGGAGTGGAGCAGCGGGTAGAAGTCCATTCGATCAAATGGGGGCCCATACCTGTAAAAGGAAGGATCAACAGGGGAGGCTGGGAGAAAGAGGAACACAACCGTTTCAAATTTGGGGTAAAACAATGCCCTCTTGTGTATGCAGTTACATCTAGGCTACTGTATCCTTTATTTCAGAAGCATACGTGCCTAGAAACAGTTACGTAATGGCCTTATTTATATCGCCGCCAGTGTAGTGCCACTTTGTCTGCGAGACACCCGTTGGCGGTGGTAACCCCAGAGTTGGCCGTAGTTGACCACTCTGCTCGTATGCACCTGTTCTTGCGTATCACTGCAAGCATCTGTGGCCTTCCAGTCAGCCTGGGCTGCAGTGGCTGGAGATGACAAACGTTGAGCTCAAAGAGTAGAATATACCACGTAGACTGCTAGAAGCAGGAGTCAGCCATTCAATCAAGTGTGAGACATACTGGAAGATGAGTGGATATAGACGCAGATGTGCAATGCATCTCTGTTGTGTAATGCAATCTCCAAAGACCACACTATGGAGGGCATGTTTTTTACCATCTGACTTGTTGGACAAAATCTACGAATAGCCTAGTCGAGGCTGGGTGCCATGGTGGTTTCCATACCAATGGGCCAGATAAGTCAAGCTCTCCCCTCCTTCAACACAGACCACAATCTTCTTTCTCACCATGAAGACCTTACAAAAAAGATGTACCGAACAAAAATATAAACGCTACATGTAAAGTGTTGGTCACATGTTTCATGAGCTGAAATAAAAGAGGACAGAAATGTTCCATACGCACAAAAAGCTTATTCCTCTCAAATTTTGTGCACAAATTTGTTTACATCCCTGTTAGTGGGCATTTCTCCTTTGCCAAGACAATCCATCCATGTGACAGGTGTGGCATATCAAGAAGCTGATTAAACAGCATGATCATTACACAGGTGCACCTTGTGCTGTGGACAACAAAAGGCCACTCTAAAATGTGCAGTTCTGTCACACAACACAATGCCACAGATGTCTCAAGTTTTGAGGGAGCGTGCAATTGGCATGATGACTTCAGGAATGTCCACCAGAGCTGTTGCCAGAGAATTTTATGTTAATTTCTCTACCATAAGTTAGAGAATTTGTCAGTACATCCAACCGGCCTCACAACCACAGACCAGGTGTAACCACGCCAGCCCAGGACCTCCACATCCAGCTTCTTCACCTGTGGGATCGTCTGAGACCAGCCACCTGGACAGCTGATGAAACGGTATTATTTCTGTGCAAACTGTCAGAAACCGTCTCAGAGATGCTCATCTGCATACCCCACCCCAAAGCCATATTACAACTTACGTGTTGTGTGTGATAATTTCGTTATTTGCTGGTAATTCATATGCCTTGTGTCTGTGATATATAGGCCTAAAGGCTGAGACAATGAGAAGACGGAGACAGAATAAATTCAACCACACCGTTGTTTTATCACAAAACGGGATAGCAACCTCTGTCTGGTGAAGTCCATGACGCAAATTGCATGAAACAGACAGTTACATGACCTACAGCATGGTCAAGCAAGTTAATGTTTCAGACATTTTCAGACCACTGAACAACTATTGATTTAGAACCACATAGTTAAGAAAACAGGAACTGCCTCCACTATTCCAGCACCATTTACACTTCAACATCATCAAATCACCTCTGCTTAGTCTAATACAGTGACAATTAAAAGATACCAAAAACAATTTAGTCCAATCAACATGAGCTAAATATGATGTGGCTGTCCATGGTTCTGATTTCTGTGTGTGCTTGCACATGCATTCATGCAAGTAGAAAAACTTGTTGACTCACCCTACTTGTAGAGAAATGCCAATGTCATCCTCCCCTCTTTCATGTTGACGAAGCGGTCTATGACAGTACACACTTGTATTTTTTGCTGTTCTAGGCTACCTGGCTAAAATGCTTGCTCACTAGCCTAACTTCCATTCATGAGCAATGTTAGTTAACCTTCTACATCTAGCTACATATTGAACTTCCATCCTCTCAGGCCAGGGGCACAACAATGTATGAATTTATGGTTGGATCAGAATCGCCGTTATAATCATTGGCCAGTATGGAGAATTAAGTAAAACTACAAGTCCAAATACCTATCTCCATCCATGGCTAATTTAGGAAAGGGACCATTTTAGCTAGCTAGCTAGCCATCTGAGAACAAGACAACGAGATGCAACAACATAAGTTGTTTCTGTTAATGACGTATGCTCTCAAAGCGATTTGATATAGAGACGCCAAATCCAAGCTGGCTTCCCCAGACACTTTTTTTCTTTCTTTCGCCAGGAACATTCACAGTCTAGCTCAACGATGATTAGCTATTTTTGCATACCTTTTTTGTCAAGGGAGGCCAAATGCTCACGGGCTTCCCTTGCATTCAATGCTATGGGTGATAACAATATCATACTCGTTTGGACCAGACAGTATCAGATAGATGGCCTACACATAGAGAGACAGAGGGGCGCTGTTTCGCTCGCTCAGATGCTTTCTCTTGTGAGATACATTCAGCCTCTTGCGAATTGAAGGAAAATTCTGAAATAAAATGATAAATTATTTGACATAATTTGTATTTTTCTGTTGGAGGGGGGGGGCAGTAGCCTGACATCCCTTTGCGTCCATGAATACAGGTCATGTGAAATCCATAGATTAGGACATAAATAATTAATTTCAATTGACTGATTTTCTTCAATGAACTAACTTGAAATTGTTGCATTTATATTTCTGTTCAGTATAGTTTTACAATGCCCAAACTAAGATGATATTGAATGAATAGAGTACATTTCCAAAAGTATACCCTATTAACATGAAATGCATGCATGTAGTAGACCTAAATGTACATATTTGGATACCGGTCATGTAAGGAGAAAAGAGACTAAACCTTGCCCTTTAAAAGTGTCTCTCTCTAGGTCAGCGCTGTGTGTGCAAGTTCTTTTATTAGCACTTCATTAACATTAATTAATTGGTTCCTTTCTCCTGGGCACAGCCACAATCAAAACTGAAACTAATAGAAATGAAGCAGAGAGCAAAAACATCCCACCCACCTAGTCCTCTCCTGTTCCACTTTAACGTACACATCCCCCCCACCCCATCTATGCTGAGCAGGAGACCTATTTGGAGCATTCGTATTCCCATCTCATAAGAAAGACGTCAGAGCAACTTAAAAGAAGTAGATGTACATTTTATTAACTTGTTCTGTACATAAAGGGTCATACCAGCACGGGTGTTAACCATGGGAAATATTAACACATGTAAATGGTATAAGAAAATAAAAAGGCACAATTTTTCATTTTGAATTAAGAATACAACATGGAGGCTCTCTTAAACACGAGGGGAAAAGCACAGTAATACTTTTAATGCCTTGAGAGAAAAAAAAATCTGAAGCAGGTTGAAAACATCTTCACCTAACAAAAACAAGAATTAGGATTGGCATATTGCTTAATCAAATGGGTTAATATGAAAGGTTGGACAAGGAAAACCAAACTATATTTGAAAGAATTTATTCCAAAAAAAAAAAAAAAATGAAAAAAAAAAAAAAGTCTAATTCATACTTGGAGGAAATTAGAACTGACAAAGCAGCATTTGACCAGGAAGAAAAACCTCAAGGCCAAGAAGTCATGCAGAGGCCACCAACAGGTATTTTCTTCTCCCTTTTTAGAAAGCGACCTTCGGTCTAATTTTCAGTTTAACAGCTGGCTAACATAATAAACAAAAACAGTACAGTTGGGACACGATTGATAGCTGTACAATGGGATTTCTCTACCCAATGAAAAAGATCAGGGGGATTGAGGGAAAGCACTCAGGGAGAGTAAGTCTGTTTTCTTCTTTACAGCAGAGATCTAGTAGAGCACTTTATCAGCGCGTGCACACACACATACACACACCTGAGAGCAGGACAGCTCTGGCATCACAACATCAGACATACCAAAGACAACCATGTTGTCTGCCCAGAACCTGTGCTCGACAGTCAACACCATCTACAAACAAGACAAAAGTGTAACCAATCACCACCTTAGGGAACCTGGAGAGAGAGAAGAGGAAAGGATTGCTTGTGCGAAAGTTGCATTTTCAGTGAAAGGTATTGATGGGATGTCATTGGCTGGATGAAACCTTTGCCCGCCTCCCATGACCCATAACATTGGATGCAGGCGGCATCTGTCTCAGAAAAGCCCTTACCCCTCAAAAGTATTTATAAGCCCTCTTATAACATTGGCTATAGCCTGGTCACAGCCATGCACTTACACTATGACAAACACCTTGCAGAACTCCTGAATTTATGGCATAAATAAAACAAAAAGATGTTATCACACATGGCCATTTCACATGATGTCTTGGGAAAACATAAATAAGGGAACTCTGTCGACTAGGTTCATGTCACTGAGGCTGTGGGCTATTCCACAAGGCAGGATCCACGTGGGCTTCTTCTCCTGTCCCTGTCTTGACACAGGCTGAGCTGAAAAGAGACTGATCCTCACTCACACAGCAGTTGCCCTAAACAAGTAATGGTTTACCGGTGTGTATGTGTGGCTGTGGTTAAGGTACAACAGTGAATGATTGTTTGGTGAGAGACAGTTAACTGGCTGGTTCTAACCTCAGGCCCCACCTGAAGCCCTCTATGCCTTTGCTCTCCTGACCTCAGTCAGTTCATGTGATGTTCAGTCACCTTTCGCCGCCCCCCCCCCTCTTTTTTGTTTTGTTTTACATTAACCTCCTCCAATCCACAATATGAAACACACAAGCAAGCACTCAACAAATTCCTAAGTCTTCAAATGTAACAAAATAAAATAAAAAATGACCAGGTAAGACATGGCGTCGTGGGAGCCATGGCAACACACATTAAAGGACAAAGGCAAAAACCACAGACCAAACTGTAACCAAGTTGGCGATGTAGGAGTTTAGTTAAGTCTGTAGCTGTAAACAGTCAGAAAGCTGCACGATGGTTGGCGTGACAATAACAGGGAGCGCTGCGGTATAGCCTCAAGCAGGCAAGCGCGTAACCGTGGTGACACTGGCAGGCAGGGTGGAGACAGCCAGCATTTTGGGTGTCACTGTGGAAGGGTTGGTTGGGGTCCAGGTCATTCACACTCATCTGGATTCAGGGGGTCTATTATTTTGACGTGGGTGAAGGGGAAGAGACCTCTCCGGCCGTTTACCTCTCCCTCCCACTGACCGCTGATGTTCATCCTCGTCACTTTGACTATATCACCCACCTGAGGAGAAATGGAGCATGGCGTTAGAAGAGTTTCCCTTAATAACACAGAAAAATGTGGTGGAAAATGTAAGATAAGTGCCAACCATCACATGATTTGGTCAACCCTTCATGTATTTGACACTGTACTCTGGTTATGACAGGCTGAGCAGAAAGCCATAAATCGGATGCTTTGTGACACTGTGCGTGACCCCAAACTTCAGACCACATGCTATTTACTCAGGATTAAATGTGGAAAGTTGGCATTGTAAAGAGGAAGATTAAAACCTGAAAGTGGAGGGAAGGCTTTAGATGTTGCAGAAACATTGGCTCAGATGAGGCTTCATGGACATTGAAGTCATCCAGACCTATCTGCAATCGATAATCATAATCCTTCAGACAAATTCCTCAGCTTTAATAGTGTCTTTTGCAATCAACGCATGCTCTTCTTGCATAGTGAAAGAACATGTTAATGTAGTCAACATTTAAAAAAGGTGCAATATGCACAAATCCCATCATTTCCTGGTGGCTAAAATTCTAATAGTATGCTTAATTTCAGTTTATGTGACAAAACAAGCAATGTATAGTGTAGAGAATCATTGTACCATATAAACCACTGAAATATATTGTGTACAAAAACCGAAAGTGAAAGTAGTAAACACTCAATTTAAAAACAGGAAGCATAGAAAAGATCTCCTGCTTAAGACTTGCTTTCAATGAAGAATGACAGATCTATAAATCACATTTATGTGAATTGGGTCAGGTTGACCAAAAAGCTTTAGTAGAACTAATCTGACTACAAAGATTACAAAGTAATGGGTGAATGGGGTTCTGCATAACCACTGTGTAAAATCCCAATGTATATGCTACTAGCACTTTATTCATATCAGAAATGATTCTGTTGTGTGGTGATACAATTTTCCTAAACTGATTTTGCAAATGGTCCTTATCATTACAATGTAAATTATGTTAAGAATAACTTTAATATATTTTCAATAAAACCTTAGTAATAACCAGATTTCAGTAAGCATCTCTGTAATAAGAGTGGGTGGGTGGTAGATCACAGGGTATATTCCTCCCTTCAGATGGAGTCAGAATAATTACTTTGTTTCCGGAAGCAGATAGGCCCCAAAATAGACTGCTGCTAAATTGTAGGTTTCTGCAGTAGGAAATGACCTACACTAAGCAATTCAGAGAGTGAAAGAGATCACATTAGTGAGTGTGTGAGAGGAAGCGAGAGTGAGCGAGCAATGAGAAGACTAGAAAAAAAGAGACAAAAAGAGATGAAGTGTAAAAGACTAATAACAAAACACTTTACACATATGGACCAGTGGAGGCTCCTCGGAGGAGGACTAGGGTTGACCCAATTTAGTCGACTGGTCGATTGTTTGGTCGAGCGAGAATTTGTGTGTCTTGATTGACACCTATCTGAGTGGACCAATCCATTGTGGAGGCCTCGGCGATGCCACACCAGTATCACCAGCAGTACATTTACCGTTAATTCCCAGAATTTCTCAACTACAATATTTGGTAACCGTAATTTCTGTTATTGCATTCAATATATTATTAGTCTTTTAGCGTTCTCATTTTTGCAATTGACACGTTTACAGAGCGCGCAACCTAGGCTACACTTGTGAGAAACAAATTTCGGTTAATTTCATTTATGTGTTGGCAATTTATTAATTGTGTTTTGTTTGGAGCGCTCCTGTCAATGTTGAGTAGTGCACCTGACTACTCAGAAGTAGGCCTAGGCTACTAGGCCTGCGTGCAAACGTAGGCTTATAAATGTGCCCATTTGGGAATCTAATAGTATTTCTGACTGTCTTAACTCAGCACTACTGAGCTGTGGAGCCTCTCAAAGGCGTTTTTAGCTTCAGCTCAAACAGCAAGTAAACAAAGTCTGTGTATACATCCAATGACAATGCTTCCTTAATGTAGAATATGAAAAAACATTCCAGCTCTCCCGTTCAATAACCACTGTGTGAAAGAGAAAACAAATGTAATGCTCTGGTTTAGTGGGTGGAAAAGTCAGAAAATATCTGATTACTTCTTATCCTACACGCAAATAGCCTACAGCTGTGCCTATCCGGAGCTCACCAGCATGGTTAACTGAGGGTCCAGAATATTTTATACAATGTTGCAAGTCTGGTAGCACAAGCTTAAGGCTTGACCAAATTGATACAATGTTTCAAGTTCCTTGCAGACAAGCCAGGAGTAGCCAGTTTTTTATTTTTCAAAATCAGGATATTTTCTACCGTCGGGGGAATAAAAGGCCACACTAAAATGTGCAGTTGCGTCACAACACAGGTGTCTCAAGTTCAGGGAGCGTGAAATTGGCATGATGACTGCAGAGCTGTTGCCAAAGAATTTAATGTTAATTTCTCTACAGAGAATTGGGCAGTACATCCAACCGGCATCACAACCGCAGACCACATGTAACCACGCCAGCCCAGGACTTCCACATCCAGCTTCTTCACCTGCAGGATCGTCGGAGACCAGCCACCTGGACAGCTGATGAAACTGTGGGTTTGCACAACTGAAGAATTTCTGCACAAAGTGTCAGAAACCACCTCAGGGAAGCTCATCTGTGTACTCGTCATCCTCACCAGGGTCTTGATGTCAACGTTGTGAAAAGAGTGCCCCATGGTGGCAGTGGGGTTATGGTATTGGCAGGCATGAGCTACAGACAACGAACACAACTGCATTTTATCAATGGCATACTGAATGCACAGAGATACTGTGACGAGATCCTGAGGCCCATTGTCGTGCCATTCATCTGCCGACATCACCTCATTTTTCAGCATGATAATGCACAGCCCCAAGTTACAAGGACCTGTACACAATTTGTGGATACAGACAATGTACCAGTTCTTACTTGGCTTGCATACTCACCAGGCATGTCACCCATTGAGCATGTTTGGGATGCTCTGGATCAACATGTATCAACAGTGTGATCCAGTTCCCGCCAATATTCAGAAACTTTGCACAGACATTGATCAGGAGTGGGACAACTTTCCACAGGCCACAATCAACAGCCTGATCAACTCTATGCGAAGGAGATGTGTTGCGTTGCATGAGGCAAATGGTGGTTACACAAGATAATGACTCGTTTTCTGATCCACGCCCCTACTTAAATGTTTTTTTTTTTTTAAGTACCAACAGGTAAATATCTGTATTCCCAGTTAAATGAAATCCATAGAGGTGGGCCTAATGAAATTATTTAAATTGACTGATTTCCTTATATGAAGTGTAACTTTGTAAAATATTTTAATTGTTACATGTTACGTTTTATTATTTTTTTCAGTGTAGCTGCGAAAAGGAATTATATATACACAATGAGCAAAGTGATCATGCTGTTTTTATGTGGCTGCTATGAAAGTGAACTGTGTTTGCGTGTCATCAGGGGTGTATTCATTCCACTGATTCAGTTGAAAAAAAAATACCTGAATTTGTCCAACAGAAACTCACACTGTTGGACGAATGATTACACTCTAGATCAGCTAGATGCAGGCAAGAGTGTGCAAAGCAGTATTGAATGTGTCACTATCACCTTGATTATTCAAAATTCTCTAGAACTGTACCTACGTTATAAACTTTAATTCATAAGCTAGGTTGTAGCAACCTGATAATGTGTAACACAAAGCTAACACAATATCATGTAGTAGCCTAAACCTATCCATGTTACAGACTCGGGTGAATGGAATATGAATAAGTCAACCAATATGCTGTAATAGAAATAAGACCATGCTCATAAATGCTAAAAGTGTGTGTACAAAGAGTGGATGTGTGATGAGTGGGTGTTTGAGGACAGTGCAGCAACACCAGGGGGAAGTCCCCAACAAACTTGTACCCACCATGAGCAGAACCTCTAAATGAGAGATGGCTTACTTTAGTGTGGAGGTCTAGTTCTAGCTACTGATGACTAATGCTGCAGATCTCTCTCTCCCTCTGAAAATGTGCACAATGACTAATGGCACATTTGACAACATGCAAATCTCCAATCAAAATACTGCTACAGTCGAGGGCTGTGGGTGAAAGGAGACTGGACATTACCTACAGATGTTCATACCAAACCAATACATTCAAAGTCATGAAATAAGTCACCTGAGTTAGGAGGAGTGACCATTGCCTCAGGTGGTGTGATGGAAACTATATTCAGAGTCAAGAGAGACGAGGACAAAAGCTGAGAGATTCTGATGTGGAGCCATAGCAGTTTCCATGATTAAATCAGATGACTTAATCCAAGGTGGTGGAAGCTACCGTAATACCCCATTTTTCTCCACTGACTCAAACTCTGCTGAATTCTGGGGGAGGATGGTAATCCAAGGCATTAGTCAGCCTTGCTCTAGTTTGTGAAAGTTGTGGTGCAATTCACACAACCCGACTCTCTGTCAGATGGGAATTTAAACGCAAACCTTCCATCTGCTCTGGAGGATACATGATGAGAACAAACTGACCTGACTCACAAAACACGTCCCTCTAATTATTGAATAATCTCAGGATTTCTCTCTCTCTCTCAGAGCAAGAGGTCTACAGAGAATAATCAAGAGAGTTGACTTCAATGGTTAAACAGATAAAAAATAAAGTTTGAGTAGTGGCGTTAGATACCCACTTGGCATGTCATCGGCCCTAGCTTCCCTCTGTGGGGTACCTGTCCATCAGGGGTGATCTTTGGGAGAGCGGGAGCCAGGGTTGGGCTTTATCCAAATTTTCATATTCTCATGCAGTCCTTCCTCTCATACCGGGATT
Source organism: Oncorhynchus keta (assembly GCF_023373465.1). Taxonomy (NCBI): domain Eukaryota; kingdom Metazoa; phylum Chordata; class Actinopteri; order Salmoniformes; family Salmonidae; genus Oncorhynchus; species Oncorhynchus keta. Next base: position 28,648,496 of record NC_068426.1, read on the forward strand.
TACAGTATTACCGGCTTAGTACACAAGGGGTCACCAAAACTCAAAAAAGCCTATTACCAGAACGCTAACAAAATCAGCACAAGTAATAATGAATTTCCATGGAGGCTGCTAGCTAAAAATATGCTCACGAGCGCAAGCAAAAATAAACAAATTGCAAAAACAGGCAATCAGCTTATAAAGTGGGTGTCACTAGGGCAATGGGCCTTCTATCAAAAGACAGCACTCTGACTGATGTGTAGCTAGCTTACTTTTCTCTGCTAAAACATTTTGAAATGTAGCAGTTTCCATTTTTTTCTATGATACACATTAGAAATGTGATGGCCACCCATCATGTTTGGCAAAAAAAACCTTGCTTTTTCATTGTAAGCTCATTTACTTGTGTGGCTGCCAGCCAAATAATGTTGCACTTCTGTTGGGTTTCTGCCAAATGTGTTGCACTAATATATTTTCTGAGAAGATAAACTATAGTTGCACGTCAGGTGAAATGAAGAACGCGATCTGCTTTATCTCCTCACGCATTGTACAATTTGACTGCAGGTATTTACTTAAAAAGTAGCTAACAATATAGAAATGTATTGAAAAACAGTTTCAACAGCATTGAAGAACACCTTGTGGCTATTTCCAAATACCCCAGTATGTGGCATTACCACCCAAGCCTTGCGGGTGGCTCTTGAGGATGAGCTCAACAAATAGAGAGAGGAGTCCTCTAGAGCTCAAAGCCACCCACCACCACCCTCAGCATTTATACTCCAAAAAAAGCTGACAACTTTGCACTTCCTCACAAAATATCTACACAGACTGATTGATGGAATCTATACCACTGGTCAGGAGAAGAGAGCAGAGAATAGGAGGAGAAAAGGGAGGAAAGGATATTAATTAAAAATGAGGGATGCGAGACAGAATATGCTTGCTGCATCAGAACTTTCTCAAACAACTGTATTTAAATGACCTGATACATAATATTTGGCACAACGTGTACTGTGGCTGCAGGCTATAGTTCCTGACAAACTACAATGCAGTTTCCACAGTACTAGCTCATTAAATCTAATAAAATGTAGACAAAATAGTGAACCAACTAATCAAATATGAGAATAGGGGACAACTGGGAGGATTTAGGCCTCCCTTCACAAAGCCATACTAGAACAGAAAGTGAGGAACTCCTACCTCTAGAGCCAGGGCAGTCTTGTCATATGCACAGGGCACTCGTTTCTGAATGGCCTTAGCCATGACTGGCCCGTTCTGCATGGAGGGTAGGGGGGTGATGACTGCTCCAGGGGTGCCAGGAGGCAGGGGCGAGGGCGTCTGGGGCTGGGCGTAAGCGTGGGCCGGCTCTGGGATGCCATAGCTGTTGGAGTTGCGGGAGCTGTGAGGGGGCTGGCCAGGGTGAGGGGAGGGTCGCACCAGCTTTTCCACGTAGGGCACAGGGATCATGCCCACTCGGCCCTCCTTGCTCTTGGCGCTCCACCACTGCTCCTCAGGCTTCTCCAGGATGATCAGGATCTCCCCCTTTTTGAAGGGCAGGTCCTCAGTGTCGCTGCCCGTGAAGTCGTACAGAGTTCGCACGTACTCCAGGTTGTCCTCTAGACCCCCCATCGTCTGAATGGGTCCGGTGCCTATCGCTGTGTTAGGGTACCTGGGCAGGAGGGTGAGCATAAAATACAGATTAACATGTAGATTTTCAAAAGACTGTTTCAAGATAATATTAAAAAGTTTTACTGCTGAACTACTGAAACCATCAGCTGACAAGCTGGAAATATATACATTCCTCTCACAAAACAGCAGTCACTACTGTTTTTAAAGTGTGACCCTCTTTGTGAACACACAACTAGACAAGGTTCAAATGGTTATGCAGCAACAATAACTCTGGCAGAAGCACTGGAAGGAACTACACAATTCCTTGTTTAGACGTGTCATTACAAGAGAGGTCAATCAGGTCACTTATTAAGTATAAGCCTGGTAGCCTATAGTTTGTGATTGAAATGTGGTACAACCATCAGAATCGGTTTCTAATAGGTCAATCACATATAGGAAATGTGTCAAATAATTTGAATTCTAAATATCTTGCAAACCTAAGTCCTAATTGCATTTAACTGCATTCCTTTGAGTGGTTTGTGGTAGCAGGTGCAGCCTATGAATGACAGTTCCTTACCTGGGGGCAGGTTCTATCAGTGTAGTCGTATCCAGGTAGTGGATTTTGTAGAATTCCAAAAGAGCTGGGAGGTGCTCGAATTCTTGGTCACCGATCTTGAACCTCTTGCTTGGCAAGGAGTTGATGATATAGTGGGACACTTTGGAGTTTTCAGATACTGACAGCACATAGTCGCCAGGGCAGGTAGAGGAATCCCGAACCAAAAACATGCCATGCCTCTGTCCTTGTAATCTATTCTGCGCCTCCTGTCTCGACACCGGCCCAAAATACCAACTGGACCGGTCCGATGAATCAAACCGTGCAGATGACATATTTGATCCAAATTAAATTAACTCAAAATAGAAATACCAAATATATTAGTTTAAACAATAAATAAATAAAACATATACAAGTTACCTAAATAAGCTAGATAGATAACGATGCGAAACCGATTTTCACAACTAAAGGTTGAAGATCCAGGGCAGGGCAAGCCGTCGCCCTATACTCGTCTTGAATCAATTTCTAACCGAAGGCTGCAGGTCTCAGCTAGCTACATCCAATAGAAACGTTACCTGGCGTTTCAGAGACAGGCTGTGACTAGCTTGAGCCAACTTCGAAGCATAATGTTTCTACGTTTATTGTCAATGATAAATGCCAGATCTCGGTGTCAAACTACGAGAAGTGACACATTTAGAATGCCTGGCTGCAACAATGATCAATCAAGGTTCCCCTTTTCGTTCCCTCTTCCGAAAAAAATATAAATCGTATCTATGTCATGAAACAATATATATCCAGTCACTGTCTAAATGAGAACAGAAAAGGTCTCCTCACTACTAGATTAAACGAATCTCCATGTCGAAACAATGTTGCTAATAGCTGCGCGCTGGAGCCTAAATTGTAATTGTTGAATTTCTTGGTCGAACATTGGCACGATTCGCGGAAATATATTTTTAAAATCCTATTCTGGTGTCCCGACAGACTTTTTAGGCAGTAACAAAAATGGCGGCCTGCAACACGTCTTCACACAAAATTAATTCACTAAATAGTGACTCAGCTCCAATGCATGCATTTTTAGCCACAAAAATGTAGAGTTTGTTGCGTATATTTGTATCCTGTGGAAAGTTGAATAATTAGGGTCCCTCTATAATTGTCTTTCCCTTCTTTATACTCGGCTCCACTCCTCCTGCCTGATGGAGTCCGAGACCGAAAAATGGCGGCCAGAGGGCGGGTCTGTGCGCTCCCAGCCTTTCGAGTTTTACTAGCTAGCACAGCCACAAAGTCAAGGGCTAATATTTTTTTATTTAAATAAAAACAAACATTTGCTTTTTAGTCTTTACGATTGGGTTTAAAATCATATGTTAAGAAAATAAATTGTAGAAATAGGCGGAGTGTATATGATTGTGGCAACCAAGTATATTTTCACGTCACTGACACCTCGCGCTACGGAAGAGGAAGACAGAGGCCCAACTCGACGGGAAATCTTTCTTCCTCCAGCAGGTAGCGGTTTTCCGTTGTTTCGCCCACCAAGCAAAGAGTTTTGTTTGGAGGTTAATAGTGGTTTCCATCCAATTGGCGACAGATTTCCATGCGAATATTCTAAAATCCGCATAAAAATAATATGCGCATTTCTCCATCAAACATGTGGATACAAGTATGTGCGTGAGGAAGTAGGGCACATTAAACGATATTTTGCGGGTGAATTCGGATGTACTAAATATAAAATTCGATTCCATCGTATTTTCAAATCTATCTCACAAAAAATGTTTGCGTTATATAGCGAGTATGCCACCTCCGGTATTGGCAGTTAAATTCTTGCCAATATTGCGTGTATAGCCTTCATGATGAGATTATTATGGACAAAAGAGAGATTATTTTGTCAAATGGCAACCAAACATCGATTATCATGTCACCAGACTAAGACCCTCGATATTTATTGGAATGGACCATCAAACTCATCACCTTGCACTTTTACCACCATGTGAAGTTCGTCATCATTTAGTTCGTATGTAGCCTAATAAACTGCCTGCTTTACTGATGAGTCGTTGTGGGAATACCGCGCAACATGTTATCACGTGACTCCAAAGCGTTTCCACCGACATTTCTCACATAGGTTTTTATTTGATCAAATAGAAGTGTCATAGGGTTTCAGTGATGAGTGTACTGATATAAATAGGACACCTTACATCCAGGCAACTTGATTGTTGACTTGATTCATGATGATGACTGCTAGCTAAGATTTTGAAAGTATGACGTTGACATACAGGCTGTGTATGTTTTGGTTTTACAAAGATGTGTAAATAATAACATCCAACCAATTAATTGCATACATTTTTTTGCCAATGCTCAATTCTAAACATGTATTTTTCTTCTCTTTGCTCATGATATATTTCCCTGCGCGCATATGGCACACAGTTGGTGGTCGGAGCACGTCTCTAGAGCCACTGAGCCGGAGGAGCGTGTATTAATCCTTCTGTAGGCCTAGGACTCATTGCGGCCAGCACTATCATGGCAAACGAACGACTAACATTAACGAGTCAATCAGAAAGACATATCGTGACTCTCGAGTCAGTAAAAAGAGTCGTTCAAAAATAGCTAATCTTTCGCAAACTGCACATCACCAGCATTTCTGCTCAAGCACGGCCAAAAGCAGAAGGGTACAGATTTTCATGCGAATATTGTAGAATCTGCATAAAAAAATATGTGCATTTTCCTACTGGTATTTCCACCAAATGGACTTGTTGCATAAAAATCAGTGCGTGATGAGGTAATGCACACAATTTAAGCAAAATGTAGTCTACGTTTTCTTGTAGTCCTACCGATTAAAAAATCTTAAATTCAAATCAAATCAAATTTTATTTGTCACATACACATGGTTAGCAGATGTTAATGCGAGATGCGAAATGCTTGTGCTTCTAGTTCCGACAATGCAGTAATAACCAACAAGTAATCTAGCTAACAATTCCAAAACTACTACCTTATAGACACAAGTGTAAGGGGATGAAGCATATGTACATAAAGATATATGAATGAGTGATGGTACAGAGCAGCATAGGCAAGATACAGTAGATGGTATTGAGTGCAGTATATACATATGAGATAAGTATGTAAACAGTGGCATAGTTAAAGTGGCTAGTGATACATGTATTACATAAGGATGCAGTAGATGATATAGAGTACAGTATATACGTATACATATGAGATTAATAATGTAGGGTATGTAAACATTATATTAGGTAGCATTGTTTAAAGTGGCTCGGGATATATTTTACATAATTTCCCATCAATTCCCATTATTAAAGTGGCTGGAGTTGAGTCAGTTTGTGGTGGCTGTTTAATTAACAGTCTGATGGCCTTGAGATAGAAGCTGTTTTTCAGTCTCTCGGTCCCAGCTTTGATGCACCTGTACTGACCTCGCCTTCTGGATGATAGCGGGGTGAACAGGCAGTGGCTCGGGTGGTTGTTGTCCTTGATGATCTTTATGGCCTCCCTGTGACATCAGGTGGTGTAGGTGTCCTGGAGGGCAGGTAGTTTGCCCCCGGTGATGCGTTGTGCAGACCTCACTACTCTCTGGAGAGCCTTACGGTTGTGGGCGGAGCAGTTGCCGTACCAGGCGGTGATACAGCCCAACAGGATGCTCTCGATTGTGCATCTGTAGAAGTTTGTGAGTGCTTTTGGTGACAAGACAAATTTCTTCAGCCTCCTGAGGGTGCATCAAAGCTGAGACCGAGAGATTGAAAAACAGCTTCTATCTCAAGGCCATCAGACTGTTAAACAGCCATCACTAACATTGAGTGGCTGCTGCCAACATACTGACTCAAATTTCTAGCCTCTTTAATAATTAAAATTACAATTTAATTAATTAAAATTTGGATGTAATAAATGTATCACTAGACACTTTAAACAATGCCACTTTATATAATGTTTACATACCCTACATTACTAATCTCATATGTATATACTGTACTCTATACTATCTACTGCATCTTGCCTATGCCATTCGGCCATCGCTCATCCATATATTTATATGTACATATTCTTATTCATTCCTTTACACTTGTGTGTATTAGGTAGTTGTTGTGAAATTGTTAGATTACTTGTTAGATATTACTGCATGGCCAGAACTAGAAGCACAAGCATTTCGCTACACTCACATTAACATCTGCTAACCATGTGTATGTGTATGTGACCAATAAATGTGCTGTGATTCAGGCAATTTGTTCTTCAAATCAACATTTATAGGTATAGGGGCCTGCTTGGTGATTAGCCTAGTGTACGCTATTCAGTCTACACACGATTCATGAATAGATGTCCCCACCAGCATATTTCCTTATTTTCAATTCCTGTCAATCCTCAACTTCCCCTCCATTCAAGCTCCTCTGAAGTGTCATCTGGCATAGAACCATGACACATCGACTTGGGCCTCCCCACACTCAGCATTCTATTCTGAAAGGGACAGGATGCATGTGAATGCAGGAAACATTGCCACCCAAGACCCTCCAAAAAACTATGCAAATGAACACATGAATACATTAGGACTAGCATTTGCATGAGAGGTTGTTTCGTAGATTTTGTGAGTCAACCATAACATTTGGTCACATTCAGTTTCTATCTTCCTCTCTTGGTTTGGAAATAGAAGAGTTTTCAGAGTACATACCTCTTGAGATTGCTACTGGCACAGAGTTGGTCTCATCACTGCAACACAGTCTGAATGTTAATAGATTTGTACCCACTGATTCTTAATGGCTAACGCCGGCCAATTCCCACATTCTTGCAAAGGCTCACTGGTGCAACAAATTGGATGAAAACCTACAGGAGTTTTTTTATGTGAATGTATAATATCTGCTGACTCCAAAACATAGGCCTAGGCTACTTCACTGACCAAGAGTGAAATTAAATACCATATAGAAGGATTAACAGAATTTCTGTGACCCTACTGATTTATCTACTATTTTTGCATTCTGGTTCCCCAAAAAATGCCTTCTAGGTCATTTGTTTCATTGTCACTTGATGAACTTACCAACATGACTAACAGAAGGGGTATGTGATGTAGGTAATGGGCAGAGCCTTCTATTGCAATAAACGTATTTGGTGATTATGAATAAATGGGTCAGAATGACTCAAACTACAACTCCCACAGGAAGCAGCACCAGCTCAGTCAAAAGTAGGGGGGGGGACATACAAATGCCTCATCCAAGAATGACAGAAAATTCAGTAAAATCAATAAAAACACACACAAAAAAAATAACAACTAATATGGCAGTGTTGGAAAGAAGGACAGACACATCTGTTTCCAGTTACTGAAGTCCTATGCACATCAAAGTAAGACTGTTTTCTTTGTCCATTTGAAATACACTTCCCCTTTCAAAAGAAAAATCACCCATTAAATATGCTGTGTATTGATGTAAAAAATGTATGCATTTAGGCTATTTGGGTGATGCAATCTCTTTGTTTGTGCAACTACTAGAATTCAGGACACTTTCAGGTTTCCTCGATTTCAACACCCTCTTGTCTAGTGGGTAATGGAAACTAGTGGTGAGGTCATAAGATCCTGAAATAGATTCTGAATAGACTGAGGTCCCAGGAATTTGATATGGGTAACATCCCTATTAAGCTTGGTAACTTTCATAAACAAGTACTCCTAACTTGGAACATAATTTACAAACACAATTATCCCCTTATAGGAATACAATTTTATTTTATTTTTATGACACACTCAAGAACCTCCAGACGCTAACCAGCTAACTAGCTACAAGCTATTTAGTCATTGTTAGTTTTTAAAAAAAAACCTGGATAACACTCGCCAGCCCAGCTTCCCTGCCCATCCACCGCTGCCCCCTGGACACTGTTCTCTTGGCTACATAGCTGACGCACGCTGGACTGTCCATTAATCACGGTACTCCATTCTGCTTGTTTGTTTTATCTGTCGGCCCAGTTGCCTAGTCAACGCCATTTTACCTGCTGTTTGTTGTGCTAGCTGATTAGCCTCGCCTACTGTTTTTAGCTAGCTTTCCCAATTCAACACCTGTGATTACTGTATGCCTCGCTGTATGTCTCTCCCAAATGTCAATATGCCTTGTATACTGTTGTTCAGGTTAGTTATCATTGTTTTAGTTCACAATGGAGCCCCTAGATCCACTCTGCATACCCCTGTTACCTCCTTTGTCCCACCCCCCACACATGCGGTGACCTCACCCATTACAACCAGCATGTCCAGAGATACAACCTCTCTCATCATCACCCAGTGCCTGGGCTTACCTCCGCTGTACCCGCACCCCACCATACCCCTGTCTGCGCATTATGCCCTGAATATATTCTACCATGCCCAGAAACCTGCTCCTCTTATCCTCTGCCCCCAACGCTCTAGGCGACCAGTTTTGATAGCCTTTAGCCGCACCCTCATACTACTCCTTCTCTGTTCCGCGGGTGATGTGGAGGTAAACCCAGGCCCTGCATGTCCCCAGGTACCCTCATTTGTTGACTTCTGTGATCGAAAAAGTATTGGTTTTATGCATGTCAACATCAGAAGCCTCCTCCCTAAGTTTGTTTTACTCACTGCTTTAGCACACTCTGCTAACCCTGATGTCCTTGCCGTGTCTGAATCCTGGCTCAGGAAGGCCACCAAAAATTCAGAGATTTCCATACCCAACTATAACATCTTCCGTCAAGATAGAACTGCCAAAGGGGGCGGAGTCGCAGTCTACTGCAGAGATAGCCTGCAAAGTAATGTCATACTTTCCAGGTCCATACCCAAACAGTTTGAACTACTAATTTTGAAAATTACTCTCTCCAGAAACAAGTCTCTCACTGTTGCCGCCTGCTACCGACCCCGTCAGCTCCCAGCTGTGCCCTGGACACCATTTGTGAATTGATCGCCCCCATCTAGCTTCAGAGTTTGTTCTGTTAGGTGACCTAAACTGGGATATGCTTAACACCCCGGCAGTCCTACAATCTAAGCTAGATGCCCTCAATCTCACGCAAATCATCAAGGAACCCACCAGGTACAACCCTAACTCTGTAAACAAGGGCACCCTCATAGACGTCATCCTGACCAACTGGTCCTCCAAATATACCTCCGCTGTCTTCAACCAGGATCTCAGCGATCACTGCCTCATCGCCTGTATCCGCCACGGAGCCGCAGTCAAACGACCACCCCTCATCACTGTCAAACGCTCCCTAAAACACTTCTGTGAGCAGGCCTTTCTAATCGACCTGGCCCGTGTATCCTGGAAGGACATTGACCTCATCCCGTCAGTTGAGGATGCCTGGTCATTCTTTAAAAGTAACTTCCTCACCATTTTGGATAAGCATGCTCCGTTCAAAAATGCAGAACCAAGAACAGATACAGCCCTTGGTTCACTCCAGACCTGACTGCCCTCGACCAGCACAAAAACATCCTGTGGCGGACTGCAATAGCATCGAATAGCCCCCGTGATATGCAACTGTTCAGGGAAGTCAGGAACCAATACACGCAGTCAGTCAGGAAAGCTAAGGCCAGCTTCTTCAGGCAGAAGTTTGCATCCTGTAGCTCCAACTCCAAAAAGTTCTGGGACACTGTGAAGTCCATGGAGAACAAGAGCACCTCCTCCCAGCTGCCCACTGCAATGAGGCTAGGAAACACGGTCTCCACCGATAAATCCATGATTATCGAAAACTTCAATAAGCACTTCTCAACGGCTGGCCATGCCTTCCGCCTGGCTACTCCAACCTCGGCCAACAGCTCCGCCCCCCGTAGTTCCTCACCCAAGCCTCTCCAGGTTCTCCTTTACCCAAATCCAGATAGCAGATGTTCTGAAAGAACTGCAAAACCTGGACCCGTACAAATCAGCTGGGCTTGACAATCTGGACCCGCTATTTCTGAAACTATCTGCCGCCATTGTTGCAACCCCTATTACCAGCCTGTTCAACCTCTCTTTCATATCGTCTGAGATCCCCAAGGATTGGAAAGCTGCCGCAGTCATCCCCCTCTTCAAAGGGGGAGACACCCTGGACCCAAACTGCTATAGACCTATATCCATCCTGCCCTGCCTGCCTATCTAAGGTCTTCGAAAGCCAAGTCAACAAACAGGTCACTGACCATCTCGAATCCCACCGTACCTTCTCCGCTGTGCAATCTGGTTTCCGAGCCGGTCACGGGTGCACCTCAGCCACACTCAAGGTACTAAATGATATCATATAATATATAATAATAATATAATAATAATAATATATGCCATTTAGCTGACGCTTTTATCCAAAGCGACTTACAGTCATGTGTGCATACATTCTACGTATGGGTGGTCCCGGGAATCGAACCCACTACCCTGGCGTTACAAGCGCCATGCTCTACCAACTGAGCCACAGAAGGACCACATCATAACCGCCATCGATAAAAGACAGTACTGTGCAGCCGTCTTCATCGACCTCGCCAAGGCTTTCGACTCTGTCAATCACCAAATTCTTATCGGCAGACTCAACAGCCTCGGTTTTTCGGATGACTGCCTTGCCTGGTTCACCAATTACTTTGCAGACAGAGTTCAGTGTGTCAAATCAGAGGGCATGCTGTCCGGTCCTCTGGCAGTCTCTATGGGGGTGCCACAGGGTTCAATTCTCGGGCCGACTCTTTTCTCTGTATATATCAATGATGTTGCTCTTGCTGCGGGCGATTCCCTGATCCACCTCTACGCAGACGACACCATTCTATATACTTTCGGCCCGTCATTGGACACTGTGCTATCAAACCTCCAAACGAGCTTCAATGCCATACAGCACTCCTTCCGTGGCCTCCAACTGCTCTTAAACGCGAGTAAAACCAAATGCATGCTTTTCAACCGATCGCTGCCTGCACCCGCATGCCCGACTAGCATCACCACCCTGGATGGTTCCAACCTTGAATATGTGGACATCTATAAGTACCTAGGTGTCTGGCTAGACTGCAAACTCTCCTTCCAGACTCACATCAAACATCTCCAATCAAAAATCAAATCCAGAGTCAGCTTTCTATTCCGCAACAAAGCCTCCTTCACTCACGCTGCCAAGCTTACCCTAGTAAAACTGACTATCCTACCGATCCTCGACTTCGGCGATGTCATCTACAAAATGGCTTCCAACACTCTACTCAGCAAACTGGATGCAGTCTATCACAGTGCCATCCGTTTTGTCACTAAAGCACCTTATACCACCCACCACTGCGACTTGTATGCTCTAGTCGGCTGGCCCTCACTACATATTCGTCGCCAGACCCACTGGCTCCAGGTCATCTACAAGTCCATGCTAGGTAAAGCTCCGCCTTATCTCAGTTCACTGGTCACGATGGCAACACCCATCCGTAGCACGCGCTCCAGCAGGTGTATCTCACTGATCATCCCTAAAGCCAACACCTCATTTGGCCGCCTTTCGTTCCAGTACTCTGCTGCCTGTGACTGGAACGAATTGCAAAAATCGCTGAAGTTGGAGACTTTTATCTCCCTCACCAACTTCAAACATCAGCTAACCGATCGCTGCAGCTGTACATAGTCTATAGGTAAATAGCTCACCCTTTTTCACCTACCTCATTCCCATACTGTTTTTATACTGTTTTTATTTATTTACTTTTCTGCTCTTTTGCACACCAATATCTCTACCTGTACATGCCCATCTGATCATTTATCACTCCAGTGTTAATCTGCAAAATTGTATTATTCGCCTACCTCCTCATGCCTTTTGCACACATTGTATATAGACTGCCCATTTTTTTCTACTGTGTTATTGACTTGCTAATTGTTTACTCCATGTGTAACTCTGTGTTGTCTGTTCACACTGCTATGCTTTATCTTGGCCAGGTCGCAGTTGCAAATGAGAACTTGTTCTCAACTAGCCTACCGGGTTAAATAAAGGTGAAATAAAAAATAAATAAAAAAACAATCTGGAATATTTGTATTGATTTTTTTATTTCACCTTTTTATTTAACCAGGTAGGCAAGTTGAGAACAAGTTCTCATTTACAATTGCAACCTGGCCAGTATAAAGCAAAGCAGTTCGACACATACAACAACACAGAGTTACACATGGAGTAAAACAAACATACAGTCAATAATACAGTAGAAAAATATGTCTATATACAATGTGAGCAGATGGGCTATGTACAGGTGCAGTAATCTGTGAGCTGCTCTGACAGCTGGTGGTTAAAGCTAGTGAGGGCGATACGTTTTTCCAGTTTCAGAGATTTTTGTAGTTCGTTCTAGTCATTGGCAGCAGAGAACTGTAAGGAGAGGCGGCCAAAGGAAGAATTGGTTTTGGGGGTGACCAGAGATATACCTGCTGGAGCGCGTGCTACAAGTGGGTGCTGCTACGGTGACCAGCGAGCTGAGATAAGGGGGGACTTTACCTAGCAGGGTCTTGTAGATGACCTGAAGCCAGTGGGTTTGGCGACGAGTATGAAGCGAGGGCCAGCCAACGAGAGCGTACAGGTTGCAGTGGTGGGTAGTATATGGGGCTTTGGTAAAAAAAACGGATGGATCTGTGATAGACTGCATCCAATTTATTGAGTAGGGTATTGGAGGCTATTTTGTAAATGACATCGCCGAAGTCGAGGATCGGTAGGATGGTCAGTTTTACAAGGGTATGTTTGGCAGCATGAGGGAAGGATGCTTTGTTGCGAAATAGGAAGCCAATTCTAGATTTAACTTTGGATTGGAGATGTTTGATGTGAGTCTGGAAGGAGAGTTTACACTCTAACCAGACACCTAGGTATTTGTAGTTGTCCACATATTCTAAGTCAGAACTGTCCAATTAAAGTAGAAGGAATTTACATGTTAAACTATAAATGTAATAACATGTATATATGGAATCTATGTCAATATGTTGCTATTCCCTCTGCTAAAATGTACTGGAATGCAGCCCTAGGACAAGTAAACTGGAACTAAGTTTTGTTGTTGTCTGGTAAATATTGTATATTTAATAAGATGAAATAAGTATCATACAAACTCATTCATAGAATCTACCCTGTACAGATCTTTATCATACACAGATTTAAAATAGCTATTGATAACAAATGTGTATTTTGTGGTTGTGACCCAGAGACTCTTGACCATTTTTGGGGGGACTGTTCTTATGTCAGAAGATTTTGGAGTGAGTTAGAAGATTTTATTTTAAAATAAATGACTGTTATTAATCTGAGGGACTCTGATATTCTGTTTTGTTTCGATCCAAATGATATGGACCCTGATTTAACTTTCATTGTTAATTTGTTTATCTTTCATCGAAGATTCTTTATCCATAAAACGAAGTGGGCAGAGAACCAAACCCCTCTTCACATTATTTAAGTTATAATTTAAATATTACTTAGAAATTATCAGTAAATGTAAAAACAAAAAAGCAATACGCACCATAAAAGTATTTAATACATTGAAAATGAATCTTGATTTGTAATTCCCCTGTCTGTTAGGTTTATGTACTCTTGTTTATGTACTCTTGTACATGTACACTGTACATCCTTGCAGTTCAGATTAACAGCCCCATGCAGATGCCTCACTTCATGTTGCCAAACTCAGAATAGTACGTTTTGTAGATCCATGAAATTCAGAGGCCTACTCCTAAAAGTCCACCCCCATTGAAAGTATTCGTTTCCAATCAGAGATTAGTTTATCACATTAAGCACTACTAAAATCTTTCTAATCAGAGATGTCTTTGAAAACTACAGCTACATTGTTGCAGATGTAGCAGCTCTTGAATGGATGGAGAATTTAAACCGGAAGTACGTTTATGTTTTCTATTTATGCTTTTTGGTGCTGCATTCATTCAAAGCCTACGTTTGCGGCTTGTCTGAAAACGATGTCTGCAATGGAGGTCCCAGGACCAGAAAGCGATTGGAGAAGCCCTGCATTCCGACAGAAAGTTGTTGCACAAATGTGAGACTATTTAGTTTTATTAAAAATGTGTAAACGTTGCTCACGTTGTGATATTTTATTTACTCCGCTATTATCACGACAGTGGCTAGCACACCAGTTAGCCATCTATGTTAGCTTCGCTACTGAACATGCTTGATATGAGGCCGTAAGCAATGCATCATCTGGGTTGATGCAGTTAGCTGCATGTGTTCTACTTTGACCATAAAACAATGCCTGCAGTTTGAGAAGTTTTGAGACGAACTAATTGGCGTTCAGTTAAAGGTTAGCCAAACTAGCCTTTACTATTGTTACTTCGCTTCCTATGTAACTAGCTAGCTAATGTTAGCTGGCTAGCTAGATGCGAGGTATAGTCATCACAGACCCGGTGACATTTCTTCTTGGCCTCATTTAGAGTAAATTGCAGTTAATCATCCATTAATATAATATCACTGGAATGTGTGTTAGCAAAATACAGCAGGCAAAAATATATAATCTTCCAACATTCGTTTGATCTTAATCTCTTTTTCAGTGAAGAGGCGATGAGAAAGGCTGGGACTGCACACACGAAGTCCAGCAATGATATGGAGAATCATGTTTATGTCAAAGCCAAATCTAGAGTGAGTGAACGTTTTTCCATTTACACACACCTAGTAAACTCATCATGGATCACCAGACAACACTCGGCCACGTTCTGTATAATTAACTGGAATTATTGGTGAAGAATGACCATCTCATCTACACTGAACCAAAATATAAATGTAACATGCAACAATTTCAAAGATTTTACTGAGTCACAGTTCATATAAGGAAATCAGTCAATTGAAAGGAATCCATTTGGCCTTAATCTATGGATGTCACATGACTGATATATATCTGTTATTCCCAGAAAAAGTAGGGGCGTGGATCAGAAAACCAGTCAGTATCTGGTGTGACAACCATTTGCCTCATGTAGCGTGACGCATCTCCTTTGCATAGAATTGATCAAGCTGCTGATTGTGGCCTGTGGAATGTTGTCCCAATTCTCTTCAATGGCTGTGCGAGGTTGCTGGATATTGGTGGGAACTGGAACACACTGTTGTACATGTTGATCCAGAACACCAGCATGTCTGATGAGTATGCAAGCCATGAAGATCTGGGACATTTTCAGCATCCAGGAATTGTGTGGAGATCCTTGCGACATGGGGCCGTGCATTATCATTCTGAAACATGAGGTGATGGCGGTGGATGAATGGCATGATCCTGTTACGGTATCTCTGCATTCAAATTGCCATTGATAAAATGCAATTCTGTTCGTTGTCCTTCGTTCATGCCTGCCCATACCATAACCTCACCTCCACCATGGGGCACTCTGTTTACAACATTGACATCAGCAAACCGCTCGCCCACACGATGCCATACACGCTAAACAGTCTGCCATCTGCCCGGTACAGTTGAAGAGCACACTTCTCCAGTGTGCCAGTGACCATTGAAGGTGAGCATTGGCCCACTGAAATCGGTTACGACGCCGAACTGCAGTCGGTTCAAGACCCTGGTGAGGACGACAAGCACGCAGATGAGCTTCCCTGGGGATGTTTCTGACAGTTTGGGCCAAAATTCTTCGGGTTGTGCAAGCCCGCTGTTTCATCGGCTGTCCGGTTTGCAAGTCTCAGACGATCCCAGAGGAAAAGAAGCTGGATGTTGAGGTCCTGGGCTGGAGTGGTCTGCAGTTGTAATGTCAGTTGTATGTATAGACAAATTCTCTAAAACAATGTTGGAGGTGGCTTATGGTAGAGAAATTAACGTTACATTCACTGGCAACAGCTCTGGTGGACATCCCTGCAGTCACCATGCTAATTGCATGCTCCCTCAACTTGAGACATTTCTGGCATTGTGTTGTTGAAAAAACTGCACATTTTAGTACTCTTTTATTGGCACCAACACAAGGTGCACCTGTGTAATGATCATGTTTTTTAATCAGCTTTGTGATATGCCATACCTGGCAGGTGGGTGGATTATCTTGGCAAAGGAGAAATGCTCACTAACAGGGATGTAAACAAATGTGTGCACAAATGGAAGATTTCTGTGATCTATTAGTTTATTCATGGAACCAACTCTTTACATGGTGCATTTATATTTTTGTGTGTTATAATGGTGTTATTGTTTAATTCTGAACAGGAAGAATACTTGTCCCTGGTAGCAAGGTTGATCATTCACTTCAGAGACATTCGTAAGTACCCCACATACTTTTCCTTTCTGAAATGTAGGTCTAACTCTTGTTCATATTTTGAGACAACTATTCTGTAAAGTTGAGTTACGTAATGGTATATTTTTTGTTTTGCAGATAAAAAGGCACAAGGAGGAGGTCTGGGTGAGTTGTTGTGATTTTGCTAAATATGTTTTCCCTTACTGAAAGACATTCAGAAGAATATCTATGTAGCTACTCATGCCGCTACCCATGTGTAAAATGTATATACTGTCTCCCCTCTTCTAGATCCCATGAATGCCCTGACAAATCTCACAGGGGTTCCAGGGGTTCCAGGTGGCATCGCCATGGGGCCTAGGCCACCTGGTGCACCCATGGGTGGCATGGGGACCATGGGGCAGATGCAAATGGGTCAGCATGCAATGGCAGGTGTGGCTGGAAATCCTCAAGCCAGTGAGTGTATTTCTGAAGCTATTTAACGTTCTCACGTTATTCATGTTTATTTGAATGCTGCTGTCTGTTAGCCCACAGAAACAATTGGATCAGTAGCCTACTGGTCATGACATTTTGATTTTCGATCAGGGACCTCCAAACTCATATTCCTGTGTCCTCCATGAGGCTCAGAGCATGTGAGCAGAGATGAGTGGGAGCAGAGCGAGGAGCAGAGCGGGCACAATTTGACTGCAGCTGGGGAAATGGACGTGGAGCGCTCTGTGTGCAGTGAGCTGGATTTCCGACCGCTCAACTCGGCTCACAGGCACTGCTCTACACTCATATTTTTGTTTCCTCAGTAACGCTCAGGTGTAGTGCTTTTCCTCCAGGGCTTTCCCCAAGTTCTCAGCTGGAGGATGTGTGTCTGTTTTGTCCTCATCCTCCCTGTAGTAGGAGGTCCAGGGCAGATGCAGATGCAGCAGATTGCCCAGCAGCAGCAGTCCATTCAGTTCCAGCAGTTCCAGGCACAGCAGCAACAGACAGCCATGCAACAACAGCAACAGACGGCCATGCAGCAGCAGCAGACAGCTATGCAACAACAGACAGCCATACAGCAGCAGCAGTTTCAGGTCCAGCAGCAGCTGAAGCTGCAACAGTTACAGCAGCAACACCATCAGAACCAACAGCTCCAACAGCAGCACCAAAACCAGCAGCAGCAGCAGGCCCAAAACCAGCAACAACAGAACCAGGTATAACAGGGATGCAAACTTGTCCATTTTTGACGATGTTTGCCGCTTGGATCTCAAAATAGGTCATCCACGTGAGTTGTGTAGAGCTGTAAAAAAACGGACAAAAAGTGTGCAGGCGTAGAGTGTATCACCCATAGTGCTATACAGAAGAGCCTCAAACAGATCTTCTCCCTGTGATCACTACCTTCTCTCTCTCGAAATGAATGACTGAGCACAGAATGTATCCCTACACGGCCTACAAATAGAATATCAGAGTTCAGAGCGTGATGTCAGATTTGTCATGTCAGAATGAGTGCTTCATCCAATATCACGTGACAGCTGTGAGCATCCAGCCACATCCCCTCACCAGCCATTAGCCTACTCAGCTGCTTCTCTGTCCATTCTTTCTGTGCATCTCCATCAGTTTTGAAATGTTATTTTGCCGTGATGGCGAGCTGGGGTGTGCAGACGTTATTGGAGCGGCTTGCTGCGCAAGCGAAGTGGATACGCCTCATTTAATTTCGCCTGTAAGAACAATAAGGGCAGTTGGCTTCGCTGTCACCCAACCTCTTAGTGCCATAGAGGAAAAACGGAGCACATTGACAGTCAGGTTTGCCATAAGTTTGTAGCTCAAACCACTCCTTACCGGAGCTACCTTCTTCCCCTTTCTACCTGTAATTGGTACACATTTTATATAATTTTATAAACCATGCGCGCCTCACATTTTTGGATGGATAACAAGTGATCGAGGGGCAAACCCTGTGGTATCATGATACTACTTGGTATCGTGATACTTGGCCTGGTATCACATAGTTAGTAAAATGTTGGTATTGTGACAATTCTTTTCACCTTTGGGCCCTCACCAGTTTGTGTCCCTGTATAAGCTCCAATCCCCACCATGATGGCATGCCTAGATGTACATCAAAAGCTAACATCGACATACAGAAGGCAGTTCAATTGGTTAATCTTTTGGTAAATAAATATAAGGATAAAATTAGCATATTTTATGGCTTCAAATACAGAAGGCAGTTCAATTGGTTGATCTTTTGGTAAATAAATATAAGGATAAAATTAGCATATTTTATGGCTTCAAATAATCTATATTTAAGTATTTACATGCCTTCCCCATCTCTCTTCAGATGCACCCATCAAGGATCCAGCAACAACAGCAGATAGTTCAGTTACAACTCCAACAGCAGCATGCCCAGGCCCAGGCACAAGCTCAAGCCCAGGCCCAAGCCCAGGCCCAAGCACAAGCCCAGGCGCAGTCCATTCAGCACATGGTCCAGCAGCAGCAGCAGGTTCAGGCCCAGTCTCAGCCCCAGGCAGCCCAGCTACCCCCCCACTCCCAGCAGCAGCAGGGCATGGTGCCCCAGTCTCTCGCTGGACAGATGACCTCCACACAGCACGTGCCCATCAGCTCGCTCAGTCAGCAGCAGCAACAGCTCAAGATCCAAGCATTGCAGGTAAAGCAGAGGTGGTGTTATGGAAAAATATTAACTATGTTTAGTTCACCCTCTGTAGAATAGTGGTGACCTTTGATTGTCCACTCTAAATTCGTAATCTCGAGTCTCTGGGATATAACACCCATTCCAGTATCTTTTTATTTTTTATTTTTTACACACCCCTCTGCTTGCTTGCTTCCCTATGCGTGTGTGTTTGTGTATGTGCTGTGTTCTGTTTGTGTGGCCAGGCTAGAGCGATACAGCAGCAGCAAGTCCAGCAGGCCCAGCAGGCAGCGCAGCAAGCCCAACAGGCGGCAGCCCAGGCCCAGCTAGCTGCAGCAGTACCTGGACAGGTAAGAGCACAGCACTGCAAGCTGGTGTGTAGTGGGACTCATTGACTGACTGGGGACTGCCACTTGTCACTGAGCTTGGTCTGGAGTGAGTGCACGCTTTCAGATTCACCCCCTTTGAAATTTCAGCAGTTGATTTAATTTTGGGTCGCAAGCTCTTCTGTTGGTGTTAAATGACTTGAGGAAGACACAGGATATTTCTCTGTGTTGTCCGTTGCCATATTTAATCTACTGCCATAGCCAGGAGGCAGTAATGCTTGTTTTATAGCTCAACGTTACCTACAGAGACTTAAGTTAGCATCTATTCTAATAATTGCACTGTTGCTGCTTGATGTCTCAGGCTCAGGGGTTCTTTGGTTTGAACTGAATGATGAGTCTCCTACATAACCCAGGAAATCAATTTAGTTTGTTGTCATTTGAATATGATGCTTTCTGAGAATTCCTTGATAGGCTTGGTACTCCTGTCTCTATCGCTTCCAAGCAAAATAGGGATGGAGCTAGGATTCACTTCCACAAGCCACTTCCCCCATCCCTTTCTTCTCTACCAAACTAGAACTCACCTTGACCTCTTCTCCCCCTGCTACTTCTCCCTATTGAAAATCCCTGGAAGTGTGCTACTGCATTTCTCAGAATGAAACCCACGGGTGGGCTGCTGAGAGAAAATAAAGTTGATCTCCCAGAGGATGTCTCTTTATTGTACCTCACAGCAACGTTAGAATGTCTTGTTCCCCCTCCATGCATGTGTGTTGTTCATGCAGTGAATGCTGCAACTGCATGCCTACTCTGCCCTGCAAACCAACAATATTCTTCAACTCGGCTGCTACATCTACCAGCGCTACTGTTACTGTAGATGCAAATACATGGCATCATCAACCATTGAAGGGCCCCCATTCTCTCATCCAATTGACCAATAGATACTGTTTGGGAAAACCCTGCCAAACCTCCTACTGGGGGTACCAGTGAGGTTCCACCATTCAAAATGCAATGTCTCTCTACGCAACCGTTGTTTGATAAAACCATTGAAATAGTTTCCAGACTAGAATGTTTAATAAATTAATGTTGAATAATTTAGTAACCAAAAATTGAGATCTATGTTATTTCTGGTCAATTGGCAATGTTGACCTACTGTACTTAGCTAAGCCATTTAAATAACATACACACTGCATGGTTTGGCCTAAAGAGGAGAGGGCGCATGTTCCCACTGGCCACGGCTGGCCTCATCACTGTTGTCATGGCAACTGTTTGTTCCGACTCCGGAGACAGGGTCACATGCTTGGCAACGCTGCCTGGCTGTCTCTCTCTCACCAGGGTTTAAGATATGACTAACTGTGGCTCTGTCTGTGTGTCAATGAGTGTGCGTCCATGTGTTTGTTGTGTAATGTATTTGACAGATTTTGCTCCTGGGAGTGTGCTTGCATGGGTCTGAGTGTGTTTTTTTTTTGTGTGTGCATGTGCATCATCTCCGCTAATGCATTGCATTTCTTGTTTTGCTTGTGACATGTGTGTTGTCCCCTCTGTCCTCCAAGATGATGATGCCCCGCCTTGGGATGCAAATTCCACCCCGGTTGCCCCGCGCTGCCCCGAACCCCGCCATACCTCCAAACTCTGCTGCCATGGGAGGACAGCAAATGCCACAGGTATTTACGCCAGGGTAGAGTGACCAGGTAGTCTTCCTACTCTGACCTGACCCTCATGGTGACCACCACCTCTCCTAAAACCGTGTCCCTCTGGTGTGCTTCCTTATGCCAACCCTCATCCCTCAGTGCAGCCCTCAAATCTCATCCCCAAACCTCCACTTCTGCTTCTTATACAGACCAGTGGAATTAGATCGGATAGTAAACATCTGTTCTCATGCTCAGTATAGATATGTATGTGGATTCATGTAAAGAGAGCTGTGCCTTCTACAAGCAGGTTGCCATTTGGAATCCATTAAGGGCAGGCCTATAGATGTGATTGGGAATGCTGTTGTTTATTTTGCTCAGTGTAAGGGCGTCTGGCCAGTATTCATTGTGTATGGTAAGTACCAGTAAGACAAGTATTTTCTTCCTATCTTCCTCAGTAGGTACTCAGGCCCTGGTCGGTGTAATGGCTGAAGGATCTTTTCCCCCTGCTATCTAGGATGGATGGTAACGTGATACAGCATTCAACCAGCTAAAGATGTGCTGGGGTCTCCAGTGATTGGTTCGTCTGGTGTGAGCCCCCAATTTTTCTTTTCACTCCCTCCATAGGTTCAGCAGCACCAGATGATGTCATCGCCCTCGCCGGTACAGGTGCAGACCCCCCAGTCCATGCCCCCCCCTCCCCAGCCACAGCCATCCCCACAGCCCCCGTCCTCCCAGCCCAACTCAGTCAGGTGAGCAAAGATGACAAGCCCACTCTCTCCCTTTATGTAGTGATTTTATTGACTTGAATATGGCATTTTTATTTCAGGTCTAGAATAGAATGACTTTCTCTGGTGTCAACTGTATTGCGTTTCTTCACAGCAGTTCTGGTCCCACACCGTCGCCAGGTGGCTTCCAGCCTAGCCCATCCCCCCAGCCCTCGCATAGCCCAGCCACCGCACGCACCCCCAGAACTATAGCGTTCCCTCCCCAGGACCCCTCAACACCCCAGGTACTGTCCCAACTCCTCGTTGGAGCAGAGGTGGGGGCCTTAGCCCCTAAATATCATACCTTATAGTAAGGATTGTTTTCCTTACTATAGTTTACATTCTTAAATCGGCTCTATGTAGGATTTTGATTTGTCTGGAACCATATCATTTTCTATTTACATTCTATGCCAAATATTGGAAGACCAATCAAGCCTTTTCCCATTGTCCCCAAGACTATGTAAACACATTGAATGTACCCGAGGATTTTAATTGTTGTCCCACGTGGTTGTCTGGTGATGTGAAGGGAACCCCAGTTCAGTGATGAGTCCATCTGGGGCCAATCAGCAAGAGGACCAGCAGTACATGGAGAAACTCAAACAGCTCTCCAAATACATCGAGCCGCTGCGTAGGATGATCAACAAGATAGACAAAAATGAAGGTATGCATTCACGCCATGCTCTTTCTTACTTTTCTTGCCACTCTTGGCTGTTCCCACTCACTAAAGGGAGTTTGCGTTCCCAACAGATAGGAAAAAGGACCTGAGTAAGATGAAGAGCCTGCTGAACATTCTCACTGACCCCAACACAAGGTAAAATAATACAAGTGTGTTGCTTATGTGTGTCAGTGTCCATCCAAGTTTGTCTCAGCAATGGTTATTGAATGATATCTCCTCTCCTGGACTTGCAGGTGTCCTCTCAGAACCTTACAGAAGTGTGAGATAGCCCTGGAGAAACTGAAGAATGATATGGCTGTGGTAAGCATGAGACTGTGTTGATAATCTTTGTGCTGTTTAATTGCTCCTTGGTTTTCAAAATGTCTTTCTGTCGTGAATTCCTAAAGGTTACCCATTGAATGTGAATCGTCAACAATTCAACAAAACGTTTGCTTATTTAGCTCCTTAACAACTGACTTTTTCCTAAACCTGTTCTAGCCGACGCCACCCCCTCCACCTGTGCCCTGCACCAAGCAGCAGTACCTGTGCCAGCCCCTCTTGGATGCCGTCATGGCAAACATCCGCTCGCCTGTCTTCAACCATTCCCTGTACCGTACCTTCGCCCCAGCCATGACAGCCATCCACGGGCCGCCCATCATGTGAGTTTACCCTAACCACTCCTTCATGTCCAGAAACACTACACTTTAGGTCAGGGTAGGAAAGTATTTTTCGACAGGCATTGTGGAGCAACCCTGCTTTAGATCTCTGTCTACCACTCTGTCGTTGATACAAGACCATCCTCATTTCCTACAGTGCATAGAGAAAGTGTATTAAAGAGTACAGAAGCTGTGGGATCAGGCCGTCATCTGACACCCATGTCTATTCTCTCTTCACTCCACAGGGGCCCCATCATCGCGGCCCGGAAGAGGAAACACGAGGAGGATGACCGTCAGACCATCCCCAACATCCTGCAGGGGGAGGTGGCCCGTCTTAATGCCAAGTTCCTGGTCAACCTGGACCCTTCGTTCTGCAGTAACAACGGCACTGTGCACCTCATCTGTAAACTAGGTGAGTTAAGGGCTGAGGTAGGCAACTAGATTCAGTCGCGGGATGATTTTAGTTGGAGCGGATGTTCTGCTAATTATTTATTTTATTTTATTTAACCTTTTATTAAACTAGGCAAGTCAGTTAAGAACAAATTCTTATTTACAATAATGGAAGCAAAAGACCTCCTGTAGGGACGGGGCTGAAATTAAAAATTGAAATATAGGACAAAACACACATGACATGAGACAACACTACATAGAGACCTAAGACAACAGTACAGCATGGCAGCAACACATGACGACAACATGGTACAAACATGATTGGAAACAGACAACAGCACAATGGGCAAGAAGGTAAAGACAACAATGCATTACGCAAAGCAGCTACAAGTGTCAGAGTCCATGATTTGAGTCTTTGAATGAAGAGATTGAGAACTGTCCAGTTTGAGTGTTTGTTGCAACTCGTTCCAGTCACTAGCTGCAGCGAACTAAAAAAAGAGGAGCGACCCAGGGATGTGTGTGCTTTGGGGACCTTTAACATAATGTGACTGGCAGAACGGGTGTTGTATGTGGAGGATGAGGGCTGCAGTAGATATCTCAGATAGGGGGGAGTGAGTCCTAAGAGGGTTTTATAAATAAGCATCAACCAGTGGGTCTTGCGATGGGTATACAGAGATGACCAGTTTACAGAGGAGTATAGAGTGCAGTGATGTGTTCTATAAGGAGCATTGGGGGCAAATCTGATGGCCAAATGGTAAAGAACATCTAGCTGCTCGAGAGCACCCTTACTTGTCGATATATAAATTACGTCTCCGTAATCTGGCATGGGTAGGATGGTCATCTGAATCAGGGTTAGTTTAGCAGCTGGGGTGAAAGAGGAGTGATTACGATAGAGGAAACAAGTCTAGATTTAACCTTAGCCTGCAGCTTTGATATGTGCTGAGAGAAGGACAGTGTACCATCTAGCCATACTCCCAAGTACTGGTTTAAGGTGACTACCTCAAGCTCTAAACCCTCGGGTAGTAATAACACCTGAGGGGGACATTATTCTTACCGAACCACATGATCTTTGTTTAGGAGGTGTTCAGAACAAGGTTACGGGCAGAGAAAGCTTGTTGGACACTAAGAAATCTTTGTTGTAGAGCATTTAACAGCTGAGTAGAAGACTGTATCATCTGCATATAAATGAATGAGAGCACCTCCTACTGCCTGAGCTATGTTGTTGATGTAAATTGAGAAGAGCATGGGGTCTAGGATTGACCCTTGG
Source organism: Oncorhynchus keta (assembly GCF_023373465.1). NCBI lineage: Eukaryota > Metazoa > Chordata > Actinopteri > Salmoniformes > Salmonidae > Oncorhynchus > Oncorhynchus keta. Next base: position 28,672,939 of record NC_068426.1, read on the forward strand.
GGTACTCCCTTGGTGACGGGCAGTGGCTGAGACCGCGGATATTCTGACTTTATACACTGCACTCTTTGAGAGAGGTAGTTAGCAAACCAGGCAACGACCCCTCAGAGACACCAATACTCCTTAGCCGGCCCACAAGAATGGAATGGTCTACTTTATATAAAAATAGCAGCACAACATTGCTTAGAATCAAGGGCAATCGTGACATAATTTAGGAAATGTAAGGTTGCAGTGACACATCCATAACCTGAACGGAAACCAGATTGCATACCAGAGAGAATACTATAGACATCGAGAAAGCCCGTCAGTTGATTGACACATTTTTCCAACACTTTGATAAACAGGGCAAAGTAGAAATTGGCTTATAACAGGATCAGCTTGATCTCCCCCTTTTAAATAAAGGACGCACCATGGCTGCCATCCAAGCAATTGGAACTTCCCCAGTGAGGAGAGACAGGCTCAGCGATGATAGGGGCTGGAACCTTAAAGAAGGATCTAAACCACCTGACCCAGATGGGTTTTTTGGGGTCACGTTTAAGGATCTCCTTTAGCACCTCAGACTCAGTGAGCGCCTGCAGGGAGAAACTTTGTAGCGGAGCAGGGGGGAAAGTGGGAGGAGTATCGGGGCTAGTCGCATTAGAAGGGCTGGGAGGTGAGGAAATATTGGATGGGCAAGAAGGCATGGCTGAGTCAATCACTTATGGGCCAACCGCTAGTGTAGGGCATTGAGAGATGAAGACCGGGGGAAATCTCACTATTCTCTCTCAAATATAAAATAAATTGATGCCTGACGTTATTCCTTGCCTCTCTCTTCCAGATGATAAGAACCTGCCAAGTGTGCCTCCTCTCCAGCTCAGCATCCCAGCAGACTACCCAGACCAGAGCCCTCAGTGGGCAGACGACGGGCAAGTGTATGGTAAGACACACTGGCTTCTCTGTACCCATACATTGCATTCGGAAAGTATTCAGACCCCTTAACTTTTTCCACATTTTGTTATGTTGCAGCCTTATTCTAAAATGGTTAAAAACATTTTTTTTTTCATCAATCTACACACAAAGTGAAAACAGGTTTTTAGACATGTTTTAAATGTATTAAAAATAAAACACATACCTTATTTACATAAGTATTCAGACCCTTTTCAATGAGACTCGAAATTGAGCGCAGGGGCATCCTGTTTCCATTGATCATCTTTGAGATGTTTCTAAAACTTGATTGGAGTTCACCTGTGGTAAATTCAATTGATTGGACGTGATTTGGAAAGACACACACGTCTATATAAGGTCCCACACATGACAGTGCATGTCAGAGCAAAAACCAAGCCATGAGGTTGAAGGAATTGTCCGTAGAGCTCCTAGACAAGATTGTGTCAAGGCACATCTGAGGAAGGATACCAAACATTTCTGCAACATTGAAGGTCCCCAAGAACACAGTGGCCTCCATCATTCTTAAATGGAAGAAGTTTGGAACCACCAAGACACTTCCTAGAGCTGGCCCTCGGCTAAACTGACCAATCGGGAGGGAGGTGACCAAGAACCCAGTGGTCAGTCACTCTGACAGAGCTCCAGAGTTCCTCTGTGGAGATGGGCACTCCACAAATCAGGCTTTTATGCTTCCTGGCTAGACGGAAGCCAGTCCACAGTAAAAGGCACATGACAGCCCACTTTGAGTTTGCCAAAAGGCACCTAAAGGACTCTGACCATATGAAACAAGATTCTCTGGTCTGATGAGACCAAGATTGAACTCTTTGGCCTGAATGCCAGGTGTCACGTCTGGAAGAAACCTGGCACCATCCCTGCGGTGAAGCATGGGGGTGGATTTTTTTCAGCGGCAAAGACTAGGAGACTAGTCAGGATTGAGGTAAAGATGAACGGAGCAAAGTACAGAGATCCTTGATGAAAACCTGCTCCAGAGCGATTAAATCCTCAGACTGGGGTGAAGGTTCACCTTCCAACAGGACAACCAGCTTGTAGCATCAGACTCAAGGCTGAAATCGCTGACAAGGGTGTTTAAACAAACTACTGAGTAAAAGGTCTGAATACTTATGTAAATGTGATATTTCAGTTTATTTTTTAGACATTTTCAAAAATGTCCAAACCTGTTTTTGCTTTATCATTATGGGGTATTGTGTGTAGATTGAGGGGGAAAACAATTTAATCAGTTTTTAGAAAAATGCTGTAATGTAACTAAATGCGGAAAAAGTCAAGGGGTCTGAATACTTTCCGAATGCACTGTATTAGTCAAATTGACTCTGTAACTTTGGGTGTAATGGAGAAAGTAGCTCAACATTACCATGACAGTTTAAAATGTTATGTATATTTATTTATTTTTAGCTTGTCTCAGGTTTCAATGCATTTTCGAGTTGATTTATGCTTTACTTTGTCTTCCTCTACCCTCCAGGTGCTAACCCCTTCCTACAAAACGTTCACAGAAATATGACCTCCAAGCTCCTACAGCTCCCAGACAAGCACTCAGTGACTGCACTTCTCAATACTTGGGCCCAGAGTGTCAGACAAGCCTGTCTTTCAGCAGCATAGACAAGAAGCTCACCTCACCTGTCCAGCATAACTTATCACTAAGACAGTGCAAACTGGAAGGAGTGGGCTACCACATCTTGGAGCACCAGCTCTCCCCTATCACTAGGGTGTGCTGCTGATGGTTCTATACAAACTGTATTATGAGAAGGTCCATTTGGGATGAGTTATGTAAAGAATTTTGATTTGAGAAAATGTATAACCAATAACTGAAAACTTTGCGGTGTAAAGCTTTGAAGTGTGTGTGTATGTGTGTATATATATATATATATATATACACACAAGGGATTTTTGTTTTGATGAATAAAAACTCTTCTGTTCATCTGTGTTTTCATGAACCTAGATATAGGTAACTTCCAAAATAATTAATTAGCATCCCATCACGTTTAGGGTCATGTATAAAATGCCCAGTAGCTCATTGTTTTGGCTACGTGGCTCGAAGTGATCTCAGTGTCTTGGAAATAGGTGTCTCAAAGGATTTACAGGGGGTTTAAATGGTGTCTGTCACCAGATGTTAACACAGTTGAACACTTATGGGAGATTCTGGAGCAGCACCTGAGATGGTGTTTTCCATCCATGGTGGAGCCCAGTTTCATAATATTACCAGCATTTTTCACCCTGCCAGCTCCTATTAGTTCTATTGAACATTGTGGCACCAACTCGCCTTCTGAACGTTCTAATCCCATTTTGTTGTACTATGTCACAATGGCAGTTTCGCTATAGTTGGCAATGGAGACCTACCTGCTCACGTTGATTACAGTTCAAATGTAAACAAAATGTTACTCTGAGGTTGTCCCATTGTTTACTATAGGGAAATATAGGTATGTATGTCTATTTTGCCAAATATCTCGCAATGTGTATGTTTTGATTTTTAAATTGGACACCATTTTAATCATGGGAATCTCTTTCTAATTAAGTAAGGCTGGGCAGTATATCTCGTCATCAAACGGTAGACCAGAAATAGAAGTTGCCATTTTTTCCCATACTTCCTCGTTATGCAGACATAAGCACACTTGGCACCATTGAGGTGCGGATGTTTACTTTCTACACGATATGTTATTTTTCAGTTTTGTCCTAAAAACAGATTGTAGTGGTAAAATAAAAAGGGATTTACAAGCTTCACTCCAGTCAAAACAGGCTCTGCGAACGTTCGATTCCATTCATTTGCTATGGACACGCGGTAGTGTTCCAGTTTAGCCAACGAACTAAAGTCGTTTTCAGCCTTGGGTGAATTTTGACCCGTTCTGTTGTCCAGCCTACTTCTGTATCTCCCTGCGATTCTGGAGTTCAGGCTATTTGAGGGTCACCCTTGCCTGCTTCCCAAAAAAAGGTGCAGGGACATGGAGGAAGCAGTTCAACAATAGGTTCTGATGTGTCATTGTCCTGTAGATGCAACAACTGAATATTAATCTGAAGCAATGCACCAGTGTTGCCAACTCCTCAGTAAGGAAAGTAGCTACAAGTCGCTAAATGACGTCATCGCATAATTTGCCATGTGAACGTAATTGTGGTGGACGCTGTAGGAGAGGGGAATAATGTCGTGGGAGACAAAAAGCGAGTAAAAAACACCTTAAATATGTTTAGAACTACAAATGAACTTTCCTCTATTGATTTTTTTTTTTTTTTTTACATGTCACAATTCCTTGGGACCGGCAAAAGTGACCCAAAATAAACAGTTACTTCGTTTTTTTGTTTTAGTTTCCTTAAATTGGTTTGGTTTTTAACCTTATGGTCCACTTAGGAGCCTACAAGTAGTCACAGTAAAACAAACATTTTTAACCATAATTGTTTTACAGTAGAATCTACATTAACAATCTAAATGGACCAAAAAGAGACAATAGAAAAAACTGTCAATGGCAATGTGAGAAAATTATGGTAACTAGTCTGGCCCTAATTCAGGTTATTTAAAAAAAAAAATGACGTAAACCAGGGTGGGATCAGCCAGCGGCAACAATTAATTTGCAGTCTGGACACAGAGGGGTGAACATCTCCTGCTCTGACTGCAGCTGGGAGGGACTGCTGTGCGAGAACTGGGCGTGCTTTGGGAAAGGGATGAGTCCCACGGCAGCACCCGCTGCTCGTTGAGAAGAGTAAGAACGATAGGTGCTTTCACGTCAGTCTCCAACACCAGAAAAAGTCGCTAGATTTGTCTGAATACTCACTAAATATAGCGGCAAAGTTTGCAACACTGGATGCAACACAGATCCATATTGCGGTGAGATGAGACTTAACTTGGTTCGTAGACTGGGACATGAAGTGGTTGTGGAAAGTAAGGCTTGTCAAAGCATTTAACATGGGATCAGTGGGGTAGATTTCGGACAGACTGTTGCCAGACAGTGTCTTAATTTAAGGTTAGGCATACGGTTAGTGGTGTGGTTAAGCTTACGTTTAAAAATCACATTTTTAGAAGATACATTGTAGAAATAATCAGTCAAACCCTGCCTGTTGTAACTTGACGACCGTTTAACTTGGCTAGCTAGCAAGTCCCACATTAATAATCGCGCAGAACCCCTTACCACAAACGTTCCCGAGCGCAAGGATTGTTCACCGCCACAATGTGCAAAGTTCAGTAACAATTGAACGAGATAAGGTCAATACACAGATCACCCACGTGCACTTACGATTTATTTTTCCTCTCACCTGTCTTTAGTGGACAAGCACGCCTGCATACGTTGCCATGACAACCAGACTGTCTCAATCGGTGGCGGGAAATACTGCCATTCGAATGCAACATTGTACAACTACATTTCTGTCGTCTTTGCAAGCTCACACATACGACAAGCAATCATACAAAAACGATAAAGGCAAAGAATACCATCAGTCAAATGATTATCATCAATTCAAAATACTAGTGCAAGACTCGTAACTTTTTATTACACCGGCCAATCTTGTAGTTTGAGGATAATCACCACCATCCTTTCAATGTTCAATTGAAAAATATTCAATATTTTGTTAGAATATTAAATCATACAACTGTCAATCAGTAAAACTGCTTAAAAAAAAGATTTAGCAAACTTCATCTGAAAAGCAATGCACTTGTATTTATTTACAAGAATAAAAAGGGACTGAATATATCAGATGGCCAAGCAAAGGCAAGTGGCAAAAAAAGCCTTTTAATTACCCTGCTACTGGGACTTGAGTTTATCTCCAAACATTGTTATGAAGAGTCCATAGAGAAAGCCGCCTGTAAGGATGAGCAGTGTGCTGGATATGGGGCCGAATGAGAACAGCACCCCAAACAGGTAGAGAAATAGAAGCATCAGCAGGGTTCTGTAGCTCGCCAGTGTGCGCAGACTTAGCCGCGGCCGTCTGTTCCTCTCCGCTGTTCGCCGTGTCTCTGGGCTCCTCTGCCTGCCGTCCGCCATGACCTCGGGGCTGGCCAGGTAGTGTCGTCCCAACCGGCCCAGGAAGTCCGGCCGCGAGCACAGAACTTCCATGTGACCTCCGAACTGTGGAGGGGAGAACGGTTCTGATTACAGAATGCTTGGACTATGATAACTCAGATTCTGGTAGGCTACATATCACATACCCTCTCATTCACCAGGGACGAGATCTTGAAAAACAGTCTGACCAGGACAGCATTCTCATAGCTCCTGATGGGCTGAAGCTCTGGGTCTCCTTGGTACTCAATCTCAAATCTACGCAGTCCATTGATGATCTGCAAAAACGTGACACATTTTTAACAATAATCCCTCTATGACATGGTTGGAGTTGTAGTTTTGGGTGAGTTGAATAAGTAGTCTGACCTGCATTCGGCCCAGGTCTGTGAGGATGAGTCCATTCTCACCCTGAACACAGTCTGGTAGCTGCCTGAAGTTCCCATCGTCCTGACCAGAGCCCAGGGTTGCCATCAGCTGAGAAAGCTGCCCTGCATTCAGCTGGAGACGAGACAGAATAGCATGACACATTTTCACCCAACATTAGTTGAATTAAGTTTGATTAATATCAATTACAGCAGTTTAGCACATGCGGAAATCTTAAGGAAAAAGTGTGTGTAAACCTACACGAAATATCTGACAGAGATAGTCCAGTGACCTCTCCAGGAACTCGTGGGTCTTCTTGACACATTCCCCAGTGTCATCCACCTCTCCTCCATTGAAGGTGTAGTTGAGGTCGGGGGAGCCCATTCCAAACCAAGACATGAAGGAGTTATTGGCCGCCACTTCAGCTGAGTGATCTGATATCCTCTTAGCTGTCTGCCTCGCCTGGGCGATGATCTGAATGAGCTTCAGGACCTACATCAAAGAAGGATGACAACAGTGACCATGCTTATATGCAGCCTCAAAACATCAGACTAAAGGAGTAGTTGTTGATTGGTTCTAGTGGTGCTGTGTGGCTCAGTTGTTAGAGCATGGCGCTTGCAATGCCAGGGTTGCGGGTTCACCTCCCACGGGGGACCAGTATGAAAATGTATGCACTCACCACTCTTAAGTTGCTCTGGATAAAAGCATCTAAATCAGGGTTTCCCAAACTCGGTCCCGGGGCCCCCCCTCAGTGCATGTTTAGTTTTTTGCCCTAGCAACAGACACAGCTAATTCAAAGCTTGATGAAGAGTTGTATATTAGATTGAGCTTGTGTAGTGCTCGGGCAAAAAACAAAACATTTACCCAGGGGGAGGCAGGACTGAGTTTGGACCCTGAGCTAAATGACAAATGTAAATCTAAGATGAAGGGAAGGCCTGGGCGGTTGTGAGAAGCAAGAAGAACAGTCTTCTCCAGAAAGTCAGCAACACACTACTGTTCAGCGCAATCTAATCTTGCAGAGCGTAGCTAGTTAATTTTACTCAACTGAGACTACAGTTAACTGATGACAAAATGTGTGAACAGTCAGCCTAGCAAATTCAATAAAGTCCACACAGACTGTGCTTGTAGCAGGTGGTTAACACTAGCTAGCTCACCATTAGCACTTTTCTCCCAAAGTTCGGTTCAATTCCAGAAATGGGAATTGGAATTGAAATGAAACCACCCCCAAGTATGCTGCCTCCACTCCACTCACCGCGCCCCTCAGCTCTGTGCCGAACATCTGTTTGTACTGGCAGTCCTGGCCCTCCAGGCCGTACACGTGGCTCTTCACCCTGAAAACCCCGTCTGTCACCACGGACTGCCGGGCAGACAGGAAGCTGCCACCGTGGCTTGGCGTGAGGAAGACCCGGTGCTGCCGATGGTGGAGGACGTGCTCCGGCTCCAGAAACAGCTGTTCTCCTGGGGAGGGACAGATAGGAGGGTTTGGGTAGGACAGGTTAGCGATAGCACAGTCTACTGTAGTTGGACATTACGATTAGTGCATCTGCATCACACAAGTATCATAAGACTAGGTGATTGTTTCCGTTCTTACCTTTCTGAATCATCTCTGATAGGTTTGGCTGAGCGAAGACTTTGGCCACCCTGAAGACCATTAGTGCATTTTTGACGTTGACCAGGTCTATGCGTACCACCCTGTTGAGAAAGCCCTGAAAGAGCTTTGTGTACATGAGCAGGTTCTCCTGAACAAACAAGCCCCTGGTCAAGAGATGGATCAGAACATTTTCAGAATCAGTAAGACAAATACACCAATATTAAACCGTGCCTCTGAGTAAAACATTTCAAGGAAGCACTGCTAGCACACATTTATTTAGCCTGACCTATACTATAATCCAACAGATAACACACCATTTCTCAGGTACACCTTTGTTCTGGTCTGTCTGAGGATTGGTATTCTCTCCTGTGTACCTCCACGGCTGGATGTAGCTAAGCCACGTCTCCAACACCTAAACACAGTGGTGGTATAGAGATAAGAGCACAAAAAAAAAGAAAAAGTGGACAAAATGAGAGAGGGTTGTGATTGACACCAGCCAAGCTGAGAAGGTTGAGGATGGAGTTGGAACACCTACCGCTCTGAAGGAGGCATCTAAAGGCCAGTGACCAAAGCAGTGCTGGAGGAACACATAGAGCTTCTGCTGGACAAAACGCTGCATCACCACCCTACAGAGACAGGGCCACAGTGAATTACAGACAAAACTAGATCGACTGATTTCCTGGAGAGAACGTGGACCCTGATGTCTGACTATTGGGGTGCTCACTGCTCCGCTCACCTCTTGAACTCTTCCAGGGGGCTGGCGTGGGAGTGGGCAGAGGGCGAGGCGCAGACCTGCTCAGGCTTCAGGCTGCAGGAAAAGGCATGGAGGTGCTTCACCAGGAGACGCACCACCAGAACGTGCTCCTCTGTCGGGGTGAAAGTCTCCTGAAACAGCAGCCAGTCATACAGAGATCCACAGGGGCAGCAGCCAATCACACAAAGCTCCTCAGATAACAATAACCAATCACACATTGGGCTTGGAACATTCCCCTAATCCTGGTTCCTCCCCTAGCCATTGTTACGGTTTCTCAAATTACCCTGCTGTTGAAAAAGCCTAGCTGAAAACAGAATTCAATCCGTGACTAGCTCAGAAACAGGAACATACAGTACTTCAAATTGATATTCAGATCCATTATTCTTAGAATGAGGAAAGTAGACAATTTGATGAATTATTTAATTGATTTAGGGCAATTTGGTTATTTATAATGTTTTGTATACTGTAGTAGTGTTTGCTCAATGGAAGAATGTGAGATGGGAAAGACAACAATGACACACATTAACTAAGGATAGTGTGCAACACAACAGACATCCACATGCTACATACAATGAAAACGTCACTCTTCAAACTCAAAACATGCTTTGAAGGCACATTCTCCTTTCAAGGATACTTCTCTATGGGCCAGATCCTACTGTGAGATGTTTGACGTTATGTGAATTTCGTGCCGTCAAAATGGGGTCCATCCAAGGATAGGTCTTTGACTGGTTGCGTCAACCAGGCAGTTGGTTTTACAGAATGCACTGTAACGGCATTCAAATGTTGTTGTTTTTTTGTTGAAGAGAAGTACCCTTGACCTCCCCACCTTAACCTTAATACTACTCTGTCCTCAGGGCCTAGGTTTACCTCCAGGAGGCCCGGTGGGAGTGGATGAAAAGGTAAAAGTACTTGGTACGTGTCGAGGGTCCCAGAGCCAGGAGGGGTCAGGGGTTGGCACGGCATGCTGGACATACTGAGGCGATAGTGCAGCAGCGCCAGCTGTACGACCCATCACAACCAGGGGAGGAAGAGGGAAACGACAACACAGTTGGGAAAGGAGGAGAGAGGGGGAGAAGGGGAGAAGGGAAGGAGGTGAACATGAGAATAGAAAGGAGAAAAAAGGGATATAGTGCATCCACAAAGGAAAAGGAATGAACACCAAATATGGGAGAAAACAAGAAACAAAACAAACAAAAGATATTGGCCACAGGAACACAATGCTATGACAGCTCGGGTGATGCAGTAGCCTTTTCCACACCCAAAACAGGAGAGATTAAACAGTAAATATCCTCATCAATGAGGCACAGAAGACACAACACATGGTTAATAACATGGTTTGTTATTTTAGGTTGAAGAACAGTCCACAGGTAAAAGGATTGTTTCTGTCCAATGGCCATGACAGGTCGGTTTTTTTTTAGGGGGGATGGGATACTGCATCTCTTACACTATGGAGGACCACATACTTAACTTAAAATATGCAATTTAACAGACTGGGAATTAGAGGTCGACCGATTATGATTTTTCAACGCCGATACCGATTATTGGAGGACCAACAAAGGCAGATACCGATTAAAATCGGCCGATTTCTTTTGCTGTTGTAATAATGACAATTGCAACAATACTGAATGAACACTTATTTTAACTTAATATAATACATAAATAAAATCAATTTAGCCTCAAATAAATAATGAAACATGTTAAATTTGGTTTAAATAACGCAAAAAAGTGTTGGAGAAGAAAGTACAAGTGCAATATGTGCCATGTAAGAAAGCTTACGTTTAAGTTCCTTGCACAGAACATGAGAACATATGAAAGCTGGTGGTTCCTTTTAACATGAGTCTTCAATATTCCCAGGTAAGAAGTTGTAGGTTGTAGTTATTATAGGAATTATAGGACTATTTATCTCTATACCATTTGTATTTCATATACCTTTGACTATTGGATGTTCTTATAGGCACTTTAGTATTGCCAGTGTAACAGTATAGCTTCCGTCCCTCTCCTCGCCCCGACCTGGGCTCGAACCAGGAACACATCGACAACAGCCATCCTCGCAGCATCGTTACCCATACAGAGCAAGGGGAATAACTACTCCAAGTCTCAGAGCGAGTGACATTTTAAACGCTATTAGCGCACACCCCGCTAACTAGCTAGCCATTTCACATCGGTTACACCAGCCTAATCTCGGGAGTTGATAGGCTTGATGTCATAAACAGCTCAATGCTTGAAGCACAACGAAGAGCTGCTGGCAAAACGCACGAAAGTGCTGTTTGAATGAATGCTTACGAGCCTGCTGGTGCCTACCATCGCTCAGTCAGACTGCTCTATCAGATCATAGACTTAATTATAACATAATAACACACAGAAATATGAGCCGTAGGTCATTAATATGGTTGAATCCGGAAACTATCTCGAAAGCAAGACGTTTATTCTTTCAGTGAAATACGGAACCGTTCCGTATTTTATCTAACGGGTAGAATCCACAAGTCTAAATATTCCTGTTGGTTGCACAATCTTCAATGTTATGTCATAATTACGTAAAATCCTGGCAAATTAGGAGGCCCAAACTGTTCCACATACCCTGACTCTGCGCGCAATGAACGCAAGAGAAGTGACACAATTTCACCTGGTTAAAATTGCCTGCTAACCTGGATTTCTTTTAGCTAAATATGCAGGTTTAAAAATATATACTTCTGAATATTGATTTTAAGAAAAGCATTGATGTTTATGGTTAGATACACATTGGAGCTAGGACCGTCTTTTTTTGCGAAATACGCACCGCATCGATTATATGCAATGCAGGACAAGCTAGATAAACTAGTAATATCAAACATGTGTAGTTAACTAGTGATTGATTGATTGTTTTTTATAAGATAAGTTTAATGCTTGCTAGCAACATACCTTGGCTTACTACATTCGTGTAACAGGCAGGTTCCTCGGGGAGTGCAATGAAAGGCAGGTGGTTAGAGAGTTGGACTAGTAACTAAGGTTGCAAGGTTGAATCCCTGAGCTGACAAGGTAAAAATCTGTCGTTCTGCCCCTGAACAAGGCAGTTAAACACCTTTCCTAGGCCGTCATTGAAAATAAGAATGTGTTCTTAACTGACTAGCCTAGTTAAATAAAGATTAAATAAACGTGAAAAAAAATAGATCGGCCAAATCGATGTCCAAAAATACAGATTTCCGATTGTTATGAAAACTTGAAATCGGCCCTAATTAATACGCCATTCCGATTCATCGGTCGACCTCTACTGGGAATGTACTAAGTTACTAGGGGACAGCAGGGATGGGAAGGGTATGGCCTGTACACCATTGGGGATTTGACAGGTGTATGGATCATGATAAAGGGTGGTGGCTAAATGATACATGAACAGAAGTAGAGTTGGCAACCAGCCTAGCAGCCAAATAAACAACAGAGAAGGGCACTGAAACAGTTAATGGTGCCACACACACACACAGCATGCACAGGTCATGCGGGAAGCTAAAGCACTACTACCAGATACACATGCCAAATCAGTGCAGAACATTTGCTCTGCAGTTGCCCATAAGCCAATAATTAAGCAACGAAGAAAAAAAAATAAGCCTGCCTTTCAAAAATAATTACAAATGCCTGATGTTTACTGTGCCCTATTTTGATTGGTTTAACATTGAACTTTGATCATTTTGATAGCATTCATGTTTCCTAATCTGTGCAAATAAGGAGACTATAGATCAGTACAAACCAAAGCCAGACCTCCCTCTGCCTGATTTTCCAGTTACCCTCAAAGAAGCATAAGAAACAACAACTAACATACAGTATACCCATCTATGCAGTGCTAAGGAGATGGATATAAACTACATTCTTATAGCCCAGGTGTGGGAGTGCAAGTCTTATAGAAATACTCCCCTCTAGTTGAAAATAGGACAATGTGACCCTTTTTGTGTCCCAGTCCCAGCCAGGGGACAGGTTGATTTGACGCTGATCACCATGTGGGGTCCATGTCTGTGGCTTGGAGGAAGCTCTAGCATGGCACTTGAGTGGGACGAGCCCTGCCGTTGTTCAAGTGAGGGGGGGTTCATCAGCCAGTCAGCCGTGCGTTGCTGCCGTGCAGGGGTGAAGGGGGAGCTCGGTGGTGGGAGGGTCCATGTGACATGCTCTTACCTTCACCTGGGGGGACTGCAGCTTCTGGTACATCTCCAGGGAGTAGTGATGCAGCCAGATCTCCACAAAAACCTGGGGGTAACACACGTCTTATTCCCGATTCCCTAAACACCTGACTGACATCATTCAGACTAAATGCATTCATGACTGACAAAGGATGAAGGAGCCTCACCTGTAGTAATGCCTCTGACCTCCAGATCTCCTGGGCTGCAGGGTCAGCAGTGACCGAGGGTTGATGGGATATGTGGCGCTTGAGGAGGCTGGTGCTGTGGATGCCATACCCTGCAAAAGGCACGCTGGGAGCCCTGGGTGCCGAAGACATAATCGTGAGCTCGGAGTTATAGCATAAGGAAGGAAGGAGAAACTAAGAGGAGCCAAAGGTAAGTGTGTGCTCTTATTGGACAAGTTCAGGTAGCATCTTTTCTCACCCTACTGATCACAACCCTTTCACATAAACCAGTGGTGTAAAGTACAACTTAAGTCATTTTTGGGGTATCTACACTTGAGTTGACTATTTATATATATATTTTTCACAACTTTTTATTCCACTACAATTCTAAAGAAAATATGTACTTTTTTACTAGCATACATTTTCCCTGACACAAAAAAGTACTCTTCACTTCTAATGTTAAGGCAGGACAGAATTATGGTCCAATAGACGTACATACCAATACAACCCTACTGCTTCAGATCTGGCGGACTCACTAAACACATAATGTGTTTGTAAATTATGCCTGAGTGTTGGAGAGTGCCCGTCTGTCGGTAATAAAACTGTGCCATCTGGTTTGTATAGCTTTTACGTTTTCTCAAGTATTATTGAGTACTTTTCCCACCACTGTACTTAAGTACATTTCAAACCAGATACTGCTTGAATAAAAGTCTAAAAGTATTTTCCTGGGTGACCTTTACTTGAGTAATTTTATATTAAAAAAGGTATATTTACTTTTACTCAAGTATAACCACTGAGTACTTTTTACACCACTATCAGAAACATTTATTTTGATAAGACCTATCCCCACTGTAGAGTACCTGGGAGCAGGTGGAGACACAGAGCCTCTATTGTCGGCGAATGGAGAGGGAGGAACGCTGCCCTCTGTAGGGAGGAAGTACTTGAGGTAGGTGTCCACAAGCACAAAGTACGCATTGTCCAAGCTGCTCACATGCTGGCCCAGAGGGTAGTTCTGAGAAAATCACATCAAAACTATAATTTTAGGTCAAATAAGTCTGATTATCATGGAAGTTATCACAAACTATGAAAACATTTACTGTTGTAATGACAGTTGAGTAGGGTTTACCTTTGGTGTGATAAGACTGGAAGCAAATATGAACATGTAATATTCAAATGGATCTGCAGATGGTTTAAGGATATCACCAGACTACAAAACACATGTATATAATGTAAGCAAACATTGTCATTGTCCACATTGTATGTTTGTGAGAAGGTGAGGACAGAGTGAGTTTGAGCATCAAGGATACTGAGCGCCAGGCTGAGTGTCTGGAGACCAGACAGAGGAAACTGCAGCTTGTTGTGAAAAAGTGGACAATCTGGGAGGACACCTTCCTGTATAGATGCCTTTACAGGACCCTGCAAGAGAAAATAACATCCAAGCTTTACACCAATCACTGTTGTGGACGACCTTGCTATGTTTCAAATTGAGAAAAAAAACATGTTTAAAAAGGGATGAGACTTACAGGGAGAAAGCTGACAGGTATTTCATACTTGTACTCCTCTGCTTGAAGCTTGTACACAAGCTTCATCATTGGCCCACTGAAAAGCATATACAATCATAATTAAGTCAGTATACAGTACATTACTATTTTTCGAAAAATGCTTTTTATAAAGTCATTTAGGCTGGGGCAGCAGGTAGCCTAGTGGTAAGAGCGTTGGGCCAAAAAAGGTTGCTGGATCGAATCCCCGAGCTGACATGGTAAAAATATGTTGTTCTGCCCCTGAACAAGGCAGTTAACCCACTGTTCCCCGGTAGGCAGTCATTGTAAATAAGAATTTGTTCTTAACCGACTTGCCTAGTTAAATAAATGTCCAATTAAAAAAATAATACAATGTAATGTTCCTGAGGGGTTGTCATAGACACACAGTACTGGTACAAAAGAGACATTGTCACCTTGTACAGCAACATACATTTGATTTTTTATGTATTTTTTCACCTTTATTTAACCAGGTAGGCAAATTGAGAACAAGTTCTCATTTACAATTGCGACCTGGCCAAGATAAAGCAAAGCAGTTCGACACATACAACACAGTTACATGTACAGTGCATTCGGAAAGTTCAGACCCCTTAACTTTTTCCACATTGTTATGTTACAGCCTTATTCTAAAGTGGATCAAATACATTTTTCCCCCTCTTCAAATCTACACACAATACCTCAATGACGAAGCGAAAACAGGTTTAGAATTTTTTTGCAAATTACAAATAAAAAAACAGAAATACCTTATTTACATAAGTATTCAGACCCTTTGCTATAAGACTCGAAATTGAGCTCAGGTGCATCCTGTTTCCATTGATCATCTTTAAGATGTTTCTACAACTTGGAGTCCACCTGCGGTAAATTCAATTGATTAGACATGATTTGGAAAGGCACACACCTATCTAGATAACAGTGCATGTCAGAGCAAAAAAACATGCTGCGAGGTTGAAGGAATTCTCCAAAGAGCTCCAAGACGGGATTGTGTCGAGGCACAGATCTGGTAAAGGGTACAAAAAACAATTCTGAAGGTCCCCAAGAACTCAGTGGCCTCCATCATTCTTAAATGGAAGAAGTTTGGAACCACCAAGACTCTTCCTAGAGTTGGCAGCCAGGCTAAATCTAGGGAGAAGGGACTTGGTCAGGGAGGTCACCAAGAACTCGATGGTCACTCTAACAGAGTTCTTCTGTGGAGATGGGAGAACCTTCCAGAAGGACAACCATCTCTGCAGCACTCCACCAATCAGGCCTGTATGGTAGAGTGGCCAGACGGAAGCCACTCCTCAGTAAAGGCACATGGCTGCCCGCATGGAGTTTGCCAAAAGGCCTCTCAGACCATGAGAAACAAGATTCTCTGGTCAGATGCAACCAAGATTGAACTCTTTGGCCTGAATGCCAAGCAGTATTTCTGACCTGGCACCATCCCTAAGGTGAAGCAGGGTGGTGGCAACATCATGCTGTGAGGATGTTTTTCAGCAGCAGGGACTGGAAAACTAGTCAGGATCGAGGGAAAGATGAACGGAGCAAAGTACAGATAGATCCATGATGAAAACCTGCTCCAAAGCGCTCAGGATCTCAGACTGGGGTGAAGGTTCTCCTTCCAACAGGACAACAACCCTAAGCACACAGCCAAGACAACAAAGGAGTGGCTTCGGGACAAGTCTCGAGTGGACCAGCCAGAGCTCAGACTTCAACCCTGTGCAGCAACGCTTCCATCCAACCTGACAGAGCTTGAGAGGATCTGCATCGAAGAATGGGAGAAACTCACCAAATACAGGTGTGCCAAGCTTGTAGTATCATACCCAAGAAGACTCAAGGCTGTAATCGCTTCCAAAGGTGCTTCAACAAAGTACTGAGTAAAGGGTCTGAATACTTATTATAAATGTAATATTTACTTTTTATTTTATTTTAAATACATTTGCAAAAATGTCAACCTGTTTTTGCTTTGTCTTTATGGTGTTATTGGGTGTAGATTGATGAGGGGGAAAAGTATTTAATCCATTTTAGAATAAGGCTGTAACGTAACAAAATGTGGAAAAAGTCAAGGGGTCTGAATACTTTCCAAATGCACTGTAATACATACTGTGTGTCACAGTGAAGTGACACACACCAAAGTAACATTAACACCCTATGCATTTGGAAAGTCTGTTTAATAATATGTTCTTTAGATATTTTGTCTCACATTATCCCCGTTTTAATGACCAACCGTCTTGCCCACTGGCATAGAAAGTTGAAATATATATATATATTTGTAACTTCTGGCTTCCCACGGACTGTTTTTGTGCAACCGAATACAATAGGGAGCAACGCTGTAGTGTAAATACACGAGCATTGCAAATAGCAGCTAACACCAAAGGAGCTTGTGAGGCCTACCTAGGATCGAGAAAGTCCATGACGATGTTGTACTCATTGCTGCGTGCCTGCAGGAATTGCAGGTTCCAGCCCATGATGACCCCATCCAGACTGCCAAAAACACTCTCTACAAGCCAGGGGAAGATCAGGTGCAGCTCCTGAAGAGAGAACGATATTAATGCTGTCAGTCACAAGCTTACCTCCATTATTCCTGCTTAACTCTCCCTCCACAACAATGTCATCAGAACACGGAGAGGAAACTTCCAGTGGAAGACAAGAGGATGAATGAGATTGGATAACATGGTTGATTTGAGCTGAACCGGTTTGGGTAGGGATATTCAATGCTCTTTCTGACCTACGGCCAGATAGGTGCTCTACCTCTAACGCGCACATGCAGAGTGAGGCATCTGCAGTATAGCAGCTGTTCCTGAGACACTGATTTCCAGGAACTGTGTCACCCTACCCTGATATCCCCTCTGATCCCACCATACCACACAGTAACAGCTGCCTAGACACATTCCACCTTGGCATGAAAGCCTGGAGAATCCAACTTATGGGTCTGCCCCAACCCTTTCAAAAGATAACATAAAACACTAGTAAGTGTTCTATATAAGTCATAAACCTCCAAGTAACTAAGAATGACAGGGTAGGCAACAACATATCTGCCACACTGATCCTCAACATGGAGGCCCCTCAGGAGTGCGTGCTTAGTCCCCTCCTGTACTCCCTGTTCACCCACGACTGCGTGGCCAAGCACGACTCCAACACAATCATTAAGTTTGCTAATGACAACAGTGGTAGGCCGATCACAACGAGACAGCCTATAGGAAGGAGGTCAGAGACCTGGCAGTGTGGTGCCAGGACAACAACCTCTCCCTCAACATCAGCCAGACAAAGGAGCTGATCGTTGACTACAGAAAAAGGAGGGCTGAACACGCCGCCATTTACATCGACGGGGCTGTAGTGGAGATGGTCGAGAGTTTCAAGATCCTTGGTGTCCACATCACCAAAAAATGATCATGGTCCAAACACACCAAGACAGTCGTGAAGAGGGCCCGACAACACCTATTCCTCCTTAGGAGACTGAAAATATTTGGCATGGGTTCCCAGATCCTCAAAAAGTTCTACAGCTACACCATTGCGAGCATCCTGACCGGTTGCATCACTGCATGGTATGATAAGTGCTCGTTATTAGACCGAGCAGTTGCCATAGGGTCATGTGTACAGACCAGTTCATCACTGGAGCTAAGCTTCCTGCCATCCAGGAACTATGTACTAGGCTGTGTCAGAGGAATGCCCAAAATGTTTTCAAAGACTTCAGTCACCCAAGTCATTGTGAAATAATAGTTAAGACATCAAAACTATGAAATAACACATATGGAATCATATAGTAACCCAAAAAAAAGTCTTAAATCAAAATATATTATATTTGAGATTCTTCAAAGTAGGCACCCTTTGCCTTGATGACAGCTTCAAATCAAATTGTATTTGTCACATACACATGGTTATGCAGATGTTAATGTGAGTGTAGCGAAATGCATGTGCTTCTAGTTCCGACCATGCAGTAATATCTAACAAGTAATCTAACTTAACAAATGCTCACTCTTGGCATTCTCCCAACCAGCTTCGTGAGGTAGTCACCTGGAATGCATCTTAAGTTAATTTGTGGAATTTCTTTCCTTCTTAATGCGTTTGAGCCTATCAGTTGTGTTGTGACAAGATAGGGGTGGTATACAGAAGATAGCCCTATTTGGTAAAATACCAAGTCCATATTATGGCAAGAACAGCTCAAATAAGCAAAGAGAAACAACAGTCCATCATTACTTGAAGACAAGGTCAGTCAATCCAAAAAATGTCAAGAACTTTGAAAGTTTCTTCAAGTGCAGTCGCAAAAACAATCAAGCGCTATGATGAAACTGGCTCTCATGAAGACCCAGAGTTACCTCTGCTCCAGAGGATAAGTTCATTCGTTAACAGCCTGAGAAATTTCAGCCCAAATAAATAAGGCACAGAGTTCAAGTAACAGATACATCTCAACATCAACTGTTCAGAGGAGACTGCGTGAATCAGGCCTCCATGGTCAAATTGCTGCAAAGAAACCACTACTAAAGGATCCAGGTTGTATCGCATCAGGACGTGATTGGGAGTCCCATGGGGTGGCGCACAATTGGCCAAGCGTTGTCCGGGTTTGGCCGGAGTAGGCTGTCATTGTAAATAAAAATTTGTTCTTAACTGACATGCCTAGTTAAATAAAGGTTAAATGAAAATAAAATGGACACCAATAATAACAAAAGACTTGTTAGGGCCAAGAAACACAAGCAATGGACATTAAACCGGTGGAAATTTGTCCATTTGAGATCTTTGATCTCTGCGTGTGTGGTTTCCACCGTGAAGCATGGAGATGTGATGGTGCTTTGCTTGTGACAATGTTCGTGATTTATTTAGAATTCAAGGCACACATAACCAGCACGGCTACCCCAGCATTCTGCAGCGATACGCCATCCCATCTAGTTTGGTGACAATCACCTGACCTCAACCCAATTGAGATGGTTTGGGATGAGTTGGACTGCAGAGTGAAGGAAAAGCAGCCAACAAGTACTCAGCAATGTGGGAACTCCAAGACTGTTGGAAAAGCATTTCAGGTGATGCTGGTTGAGAGAATGCCAAGAGTGTGCAAAGCTGTCATCAAGGCAAAGGGCGGCTACTTTGAAGAACCTCAAATATATTTAGATTTGTTTAACACTTTTGGTTACTACATGATCCCATATGTATTATTTCATAGTTCATGTCTTAACTATTATTCTACAATATAGAAAACAGTACAAATAAAGAAAAACCCCTTGAATGAGTAGGTGTCCAAACTTGACTGGTACTGTACATGTACTAATTACCTCGACTAACCTGCCCACCCCGCACATTGACTCGGTACCGGTACCCCCTGTATACAGCCTCGTTATTTTATTGTATTACTTTTTATTTTTTACTTTAGTTTATTTAGTAAATAATTTCTTAACTATTTCTTGAACTGCTTTGTTGGTTAAGGGCTTGTAAGTACGCATTTCACGGTAAGGTCTACACCCGTTGTTTTCGGCACATGTGACAAATACAATTTGATTCTATTTTTTATCCAGACTTGACAACTTGCTTCAAATTTGACATAGTTTGGACCTAAGCACGCACAATTCAATCTCTAACAACACATGCAAGATAGACAACTAACAACGCTGGTCTATATAAGCAAACTGCACCTTTGCAGGGTAGTCATCAATGACCTTCACCAGCTCCTGGCACCGCTGGAGAAAAGGTTTGGTGGTCGAGTCAACTTTCAGATTGGCCTGTAACGAGAAGAGATCATCATAAGAGTAGACAACAGTTACTGCTGTCACAGTGTTAGATAACTGACGTTTTGTGACATTGACTTGGCTCATGAGAACTTCAGGCAGGCAACATATATTTCACATGTAACTAGCTCATGATGAGCAATACAATATAGGAGTTACCACTAACCAGAAGAAAACTGGGCTGTTGCAAGGCTGGGGCAGCCATAGAAGATTATATTCGAGACGGGTCACGTTTCAAAATCCACTTGACACCTGGGGAGAACAAAGCTGAAAGGGTTGAGAGGGGCTTTGTTGACATTTCTTTCTGTCAAGCAAACTAGCTAGCAGTAGCACCATTGCTAGCTAGATAACTAACGTTGGCTATGAGTAGAGAGATGGATACAAAATGTTTAAACATAGGAAGCAAGATAGCTAGCTAGACGATACAGTTAGACCTGGCTGAAACCATGGCTTGGCTGACTAGCTAGCCAGCTAGCTAACGTTAGCTAATATCAGCCGGCTAGCACTAACGTCTGCTAGCTAGCTTTCTGTACAACTAAGCTAACCCATCTATAACAATGTGGCACTGGCAGGCAGCAGCTGACGGTACGGTACAAAATAGTCTCATCTCATTATAGAAAATAAAACTGCAGTGTGTCTTACCTCCCTCGACTACAAATTTTCAGACTTTCGAGTTCCAATCTACCGCGTTTCCATTAGACACAGCAGAGTGAAGCGAAAATGATGTCATTTCCCTAAAAGGATATGGCACGCAACCGCAGCTTTCTTGTGAACACAGCGCACCCATGTGGATAGTACTTTAGCGAAGGAAGAGTCAGGTAGGCTAATCTAGGTAGATGGCAGTGTTGCAACAAAACAAAATAAATGTCGCAAACCAAGGTTTATAGCTGGCTCATAGACCACGTGGAATTGTGTAAGCAATATTACAAACTGTTAAATATTGTTACATGTACCTCCTAAGTGTATCAAGAATTAATCAATAAGGTTAATCAATCATCATGGATATTATATGCATGCAAATGTATTGATAAGGAATTCAACTAATCTAAATCAAGACAAGTACAAAGTATGCTTTTTGGAATTGGAAAGGTAAGTGTGCTTGTGTAGCCTAGTATGTGGCATAACTATTTGGTTTGTGTGTATTTATTTGTGTTTTAATTTCACAGTGACATGCCCCAATGCTATTGAGTATTAACTCCCAGGGGGCCAGCCCTACTCCATACAAAGCATATTACATCCTGTTTTGATTTAAGTGCACTCACCCTTCACAAATACCCTTGGAGTTCCCTGTTCTGCCTGGAAATTAGGCAGTATGTCAAAATGACTCGATGTTGCGGGCCTGGGTCGGGGCATAGGCCGTGGGGCCCAGAGTCTCATCCGGCATGGCAGATCTCGAGGGCCCTGCGGTGGCGGTTTTTTGACAGCAACCCCTTTGGTCCGGCCTAGGAGATCTCTTCCTCGCGTTGGTCCTCATGCTCGTCCTCGGGTGCTTCCTCGGGCTCTTCCTCAGAAGAGGGAGAAGAAGCATCTTCGACCTGGCGGCGCTCGGGTTGTATTCCTCCCCGTCTTCGTCTTCCCGAAACCTCTTCCTCTTCCTCCTGGGAATCTGAGTAGTCTTCTTGGTCCACGCTGGACAAGATCTGTTCTAGAACCTGCGCGGCCGTAAAACGCACGGCCATGGCCGCTCGGCTCCACTGATGGGGTCCACTGAGTGGCTGGGAAGAGCGCACTTGGCACGGGTGGGGCTCAGGTCACTTTGTGTGTGTGGGTGTGCGTGTGTGTGGGTGGGTGTGTGTGCCGCTGACAATATTAGTAACCGCTCTAGTACGGCCGGCCGGACGGATTACGAGGGAGACCGAGACCTGAAAATGCCTTGTGTGTAGCCGTGTGCAGTTGACCCACCCCACCCGAGCAACAATAACACTTGGCTGCTCTCTAGCACACAGCGGAGCATGTATGGACCTGTGCAGTGGCTGGCTGGGTCGCTCTGACGCACAGAGCGCAGAGCCACCCACAACCTCTCCACACTCGCCACACTCGCAGACTCTCTACTACACTCAACGGCATACGCCTCACCAGTGGCTGGCAGGGTTGCTCTGACCCGTGAGCGCAGAGCACAACAATAACACTTGGCTGCTCTCTAGCACACAGTGGGGCATGTCTGGACCTGTGTAGCGGCTGGCTGGGTCGCTCTGACCCAAGAGCGGAGAGCGGGGAGCCAGGCACAACCTCGCCAGCGGTGCATGTCTGGACCTGTGTAGTGGCTGGCTGGGTGGCTCTGACCCAAGAGCGCAGAGCGGGGAGCCAGGCACAACCTCGCCACACTCGCAGACTCTCTACTACACTCAACGGCATACGCCTCGCCAGTGGCTGGCAGGGTCGCTCTGACTCGAGAGCGCAGAGCGGGAGCCCTGGAAACACAGGGCCTGGGTCGCTCTCACCCGTGAGCACAGAGCACAACTATAACACTTGGCTGCTCTCTAGCACACAGCGGGGCATGTCTGGACCTGTGTAGTGGCTGGCAGGGTCGCTCTGACCCACGAGCACTGAGCACAGAGCGGGGAGCCAGGCACAACCTCGCCACACTCACAGACTCTCTACTACACTCAACAGCATACAATGGCTGGCAGGGTCGCTCTGACCCACTAGCGCAGAGCACAGAGCACAGAGCGGGAGCCCTGGAAACACAGAGCCTGGGTCGCTCTGACCCACGAGCACAGAGCACAGAGCGGGGAGCCCTCCACACACAGGACATGGGTCATCCAGGTTTATTGGGGGTATCGGTACTTTACTCTACTATTTATATTTTGAACAACTTTTACTTCACTACATTCCTAAAGAAAATAATGTACTTTTTACTCCATACATTTTCCCTGACACCCAAAAGTAATTACATTTTAAATGCTTAGCAGTACAGGAAAATGGTCTAATTCATGCACTTATCAAGAGAACATATCCCTGGTCAACCCTCCTGCCTCTGATCTGGTGGACTCACTAAGCACACATGCTTTGTTTATAAATTATGTCTTGAGTGTTGGAGTGTGCCCCTGGCTAACCGTAAATAAAAACAACACAAGAAAATTATGCAGTCTGATTTGCTTAATATAAGGAATTAGAAATTATTCATACTTTTACTTTTGACACTTAAGTATATTTTAGCAATTACATTTACTTTTGATGCTTAAGTATATTTAAAACAGGACGGCGCACAATTGGCTCAGCGTTGTCTGCATTAAGGGAGGGTTTGTTCATGCTTTAAAGTAGGCCTTCATTGTAAATCAGAATTCTTAAAAATGTCATTTAAATCAAACCAAATACTTTTAGACTTTTACTCAAGTATTATTTTACTGGCTAACTTTCACTTTACTTGAGTCATTTTCTATTTTTAATTTTACTCAAGTATGATTACTGGTGCTTTAGAGTATGGCAGAGGAGATAAGTAATAGAAAGGAATGTAAAAACACAGTTTTAATGGATATCATCATCATCCCTAGGCCTCTTTACACTACACTACTTTGAAGACACAAACTAGGTCCAGGAAAGATACTTGTGTAGTGTAAAGAGAGGATCAAGATTCAAATCTCTTGTTTTAAGAGATCTACACTGCATACCCCCCTTTGAGTGGTACAGTGTAAAGACTATAGCTGTTCGTATACCCATACTAACATACTGTATATTACATACTTAATGAGTATATACTACATACTATTAGTTAATTTTAGTATACTGTAAACGAACAGTATCCTTTCAGTTGAGCATACTAACTCTTTACAGGTCTAGCGGAAGTTGATGCTGTTGCCATGCAACATCTTGCTAGCAAGGTAAAGACAGTTTCAGGTTGGATATTCAACAATATTCGCCTGTAGTTTACTTTACATCCACCAACAGCAGTTAGGGCCATTAACATAGTGACAAATCAAATAGTTCAAATTTCAATAGCTCTTTAACCATTACTCCTAAAACTTTAAAAACTGTTTGTTGCTTACCAGATGGCATAGACACACATTGCACACACTTTTTGATTGTCGATTTACATCTCGCACTATTTTAAATTATTTATTTACATTTTTGAATTTCAATAGCTCATTGGTCATATGACCTACTGACTTCAAACAAGGTTCAGAATGTCCACTGACTACTCTTCTATATTGCACACCCTTTAGTTTGTCCATTTTCATCTCACATGATTTTAAGTTTTCAAAATTTAAAAAATAAATAGCTCCTTGGTCATGTGACCTACTGACTTCAAACAAGATTCAGAATGTCCACTCAGTGGGCCTACACATTGCACATCCTTCAGTTTGTCCATTTTCATCTCAACAAAAAAATTCCACATTTAAATGTCAGTGGACTTTCTGAACCTTGTTTGAAGTCAGTCGGTCACATGACCAAGGAGCTATTTAAATTTGAAAGTTTGAAAAATTAATGTAAAAACATGTAAGATGAAAATGGACAAACTAAAAGGTGTGCAATGTGTAGGTCCACTCAGTGTACATTCTGAACCTTGTTTGAAGTCAGTAGGTCACATGACCAAGGAGCTATTGACATTTTTAATTTGGAAAAATTCATGCAAAATCATGTGAGATTAAAATGGACAAACTAAATAAAGGTTGTGAAATATAGAAGGGTAGTCAGCGGACATACTGAACCTTGTTTGAAGTCATTAGGTGACATGACCAAGGAGCTATTGAAATTCAAATGTAAAAAAAGTTTGTACTAATTCAACTAGGAATACAAAATGCTGCTCACATTTCCATGTTTATTAGCCTTTGAAAGCGAATTAATGTCCTAATCGTGAAAATAAGACCTGTGAAATGTGAAATTTTTCCAACATCATGACACTTATTTGGAGTCTGTGGCTCAAGTGGTTTGAAAGCGAGAATATCCCATTTGAAACTATTTTTACCTCGGTCATCTTGCTAACTAGTTAGCATAACAAATTACTAGTTAGACATTTTACGACTTTGGGTGTGTTCTTAAATTCAATATCATTCAATATTGAGTACCAGGATGCGCTCGTAGATTCACAACGTTGTCAGATTGTCCGTTTGTAAATTCAGAGCGCACACTGGATGCTAGGTGACCACTCTGCCCATTTTACTCGACCTAGCAGAGCTGGTTAGGCAGTTTTCATGTTTTCCAGAGCGTTGGTGACAACAATTTAATTACGTGTTTTTTGCCGAGAAGTTAACTGACACGGCCATATTCAACCGGTGTTGAGCGCTGTACAATTCATTATTATGCGCTCCGGTACACTCAGACGAGAGTGCTCTGAAATCGGAGTAGATAGCCAGAGCGAATTTCTGAAAGCACCCGAATGTCCATTGAGAATGCAAAACGACTATACCATTTAGCTAAGCATGACGAGAATAATCAAGTCATTAATCGTTAATCGGCTGCATATTTTCTGCCGTTTTCTTCAAATCTGAAAACGATGTAAAGCCACTCCCGTCTCCTGAAGAATTGCATTATGGGCCCTAAAGTACGGAAGTGTCCCTCGCGTGTATATTTCATATTTTGCCGAATTTAGAATGGAATCCGGGAACTTTTGGCATACTAACTATATTCATACTATAACCAATAAGCATACTATATACTCAAAACACGTCACAAATAGTACGGTTAGTGTGGGTAGTATCAGTATTCGACGCTAACCAAATTCCCATATTGATCAATGTGATTACAATCCTTTTCCAAAGCATCTGGTCTATATCTTAACATTAATAAATGTGAACTCATGGCTGTCAAAGATTGTGTGACACCTTCATATTATGGTATTCCAGTAAAAGAAGAACTTACATATTTAGGCATAACCATTACAAAGGATCAGAAGTATGGAGGCGTACTAAATTTTAACCCTCTTATTAAAAACCCCAGAAAAAGCTAAATCAATTGTTACAGAGGGACTTAATCTGTAAAAGGAAGAGTCCTAATAACCAAGGCAGAAGGTATCTCTAGACTAACATATGGCACTCTATCTTTATATCTTGACGGTAAAATAATCAAGGACATAGACCAGATGCTTTTCAACTTTCTGTGGAGAAACTGTACCCATTACATTAGGGAAACTGTTGTAATGAACACATGAGAATGGTGGATAAAACAATTGGATAAAACAATTCTTAAGAAGACCCACTTCTATGTGGAATTTTATTCCTCATCATGTCTTCTCTTCTTTTGGTGGCCTTAACTTCATGTTGGTTTGCAATTATAATATTATAATATATTTCAGGTTTCACTGGAACAGGCAGGCAGGTTTTCTTGTCGTGATCCTTAATTTATAAGCATAATTTTTCTCCACACAGATATTATATATGGAATAATCGGGATATATTGTATAAAAATACGTCTTTGTTTTTAGAATATTAGTTCCAAAATAATATCCTATTGGTGAGCCAACTGGTAAATGCAGAGGGTCTTTTACTTAGTTATAAGGAATTCTTATCACTTTACAAGGTCCCTGTAACACCTAAAGATTTCACAATTGTTTTAGATGCCATTCCTTCAGGTGTGGCTTTATTATTCAGGAACGTGTCAAGACCTGACCCTCAGTGCCTACCTTCCCTGTTGACCACCAGTAGGAAAGATTTGTTTCTCTTTTGGTCCATTCAACAACAGAGCGACACAAACCTTGGATGTTGCCACACACATACGTACTTGTTAACAAAATTAAGGAAGTTTCCTTTAAAATTATTCCTAAATATTATCCTGCAAACCACTATATGAAGAAGTTTAAGGAAAACATCAACTCAAATTGTTCCTTTTGTAATGACCACCCAGAAAGTGTTACATCTTTTTTGGCATTGTATTCATGTAAGAAAACTTTGGCAAGACATCAGTCGATTTATAATTGAACACATTTATGAAGATCTTACACTATTGTGGATAGATGTACTGCTTGGATTCTTTGCCCACGAAAGAAATAAGATGAAACATTTTTATGTCATTCATTTCATTATTATTTTGGTCTTCGTTCATTTAAGGATATTCAGCTTTGGGCCAAATGAAAAACAAACAGGATTACAGGACAAAACCTGGATTGCTCAGGATTATAATACATTTAAGCACTAAATATCCCCTAAAACGAGATAATCTATAGTATTTATGCTCACAAAAGGTTGAATGAGGTACTGTATGCATCCCATGGTCCAATGATTCTCTGTAAACCAAGACATGCCCTTTTGGAGAAGATTCTAATCTCCTATTACTGTAAAAGTTGATTAGGAAAAGAAAAGGGCCATGATCAGTGATACTGCAAATGGCAGTGGAGGTCAAGCAAATAAAATTAATAATAATATGATTAATTTCCCTCAAACCCCCCTTCACCCCATTGCGTCATACCACTTATGCAGAACAAGTCCCCATAAACCTATGGAAACCCAGAGAAGACAACAAAGGCAACAAAAACCCTGTGTGATATTATAATTTATTAGAAATGAATTAATCCAACAAAATAAGCCTATTTTAGTTTTCATTGTGAGCTGTGTCAGAGGTCTTACCTTTTAAAAATGTGTTTTTAAACAGGTTCCTTAGCAACAGTGTTGGGAAACAAAATGTGCCCTGGTCCCTCTCCAAGGACCTATGAGTCAAACTGCTTCCTGTATTATGAACAGAAATGCTAATCCACCTTATGCAAGGCACCACTTCAATGTGAAATGAGAGCAGATGATTAAAGATGTATCTATGCATTATATTCATAAATCATTTGAACCACTTTAGAGCGTGTCTCCTTTGATTGTATAGGTTTGGTTACATAGGTTTGAATGATTATCAAATAGGTGGTAATGATTTTCAAAGGTGATGAAAAGAGGGTACACAAGACAGTGATTGTAAGAAGTTGGTATCAAATGAGAGGAAAGCCATTATTATTCACTGAGACATTCCAAATATGGTATTATTGTATTCTGCATATGAATTCTAGGAGACCCGGCAGCCTAGTTAGTTAGATTTTGTAGCACATAGTTGGAGACCGATGGACTAGTGTGATAAAAATGAAGGCTTATTTACAGTGTTGTAGGCACGCAGTGCAAATAATGACTTACAAGAAAAAATGACATATGGGGCGTTCACATGCTGTCAGATTTATTGTAAATTCGGAGTTCCGACTGGGAAGTTTTACTTGAACTACTCTCCAAGTCGTGATTACAAGTGGGACACTCAGAGAAAATGATGTTACCCGAGTTGCTCAGTTGTGATCAATGTGGATACATTGCTACTTACATTAGCTACACTATCAATATAGCCTCTACATTATCAATGTGGATGATGTAGCTAGTTTGACAATATTGTCAATGTTAAGCAAGCTAGATAACATTATTATTAGCAGCGTTAGTTAGCTTATCAAGCGTATTGATTAAAGAATTGGTCCGATTTCAAAAGCACTTATCCTCAATTATGTCAGACTTATGACTTCTCAGTTTCTGTCTTCCGATCGCTCCATTAAACAGCCGGAAAAAGGAAATGGTCTCATGTAGGATATACTACCAACAGTTGGATCCATAAATTAAACTAAAATATATCTCAAAACAGGACACAATAAAAAACTTTTCAATTTATTTTTTAAATCATGTTAATTGGAAATAGTATAATGCATTTAAATTAGCACAAAATGTAATATTTTGTCACTGACATTTCAGAATGGATTATCCCAAACCATGTGCGCACACTACACAGGTAAAGTAGTACATGAGAAGGGGACGGTCTACCTATACTAGAAGAACACCCAACATAACATTCTCAAGATGGTGAGTAGTCTAGTGGTAGAAATATTACCAACTAAACATTGGTTTTTAGGCAAAATAAGCAACGAAATGACATGGTCTAAGTATGGACTCCCGAGTGGCGCAGTGGTCTAAGGCACTGCATCTCAGTGCAATACGTGTCACTACAGTCCCTGGTTTGAATCCAGGCTGTATCACATCCGGCTGTGATTAGGAGTCCCAAAGGGAAGCGCACAATTGGCCCAGCGTTGTCCAGGTTTGGCCAGGGTATGGCGTCATTGTAAATAAGAATTTGTTCTTTACTGACATGCGTAGTTCAATAAATGTTTTAAAAAATGTATGTAAAGAGCCACTATTGCTAACGCATACAAATGTGAGCTTTAATCTGAACATGAATAAATAGGCAACTTTAATAAAATGTGACACCCCTTGATAACAAATACGAGGGAAATAGGTCTAGCCTAGGCTGCATCGTTACAGTAATCTGCATAACCTTTTAGGATTGATAGAACGACAAACTTATGTTTTGACTGTGAAGTTGTTACCTGTCAAATTATGATCCAATAACCAAAACATCCAGTATTTCCCCTCTTATTTTGCTAAAGTTTGAAGTCATAAAAATAGAACACACCTGAGGCCTGGGGCACAGATAAGAGAACTATATTACAATCGAAGGCTCCTTTTACTATGCCTGCTTGGGTTTGCGCATTCTTTTTTCCCCATCCTGTTTTGTTCGATATTGAGGAGCAGACATAATAAAGGACACCGATGCAATTCCATACCTATTGCCCCTGTGGCAAATTGGCCCTTTATCAAACGGGTGCCTCATCTATCAGTGCAAGGACGGGTATTGAAATTGTTCCGCAGACCACAAATCAGACCAATAGATCGGCCCTTATTTGAGACAAGGCCGTCATCGCTCTGCTGCTGCTGTGAGGGGAGGAGTCAGGCAGTTTAGGATATTTTTCTCTGTTCGCCAGTGACGGATGTCACCTCCTTGACCCCTTTGTGACCAGGATCACTTTTAGAGGGGCCAAACCATCGTTAGTGTGGATTACTCTCTCTCTCTCTATCTCTCGCCACATTTATTTTAATTTGTCAATCAAATGTGAAAGGAAAAAGGAAGACCATAATAAAGGGCATGGATAAATTAACTCTATATCCTCAACAATACCACCCGGTCCTTAATTCACTGTCCGTTTTATGATTAATGAAGGTCATATGATTCTTGACCTGAATTGTAGTACTTCATACTTTATTTTTAGCATAATCTTTGATGATAAGAAAACATAAACTTTTTAAAATTTAAATATCGATATGTAAGAGTGTGGTGGTGTGGTGCCCTTATTCGAGTAGTCAAATAAATGCTTTTCTATTGGTCCATTTCAATTAGATGTTTGTATGATCTGATTGTTTGCAGGTGTAACTCTGGAGATTGACCCTCCACCTGTTTCCTACAAAATGGTGGGTTATTTCCTTCCAGAGCCAGAGGGAAAGACGAAGGGAGAACCTCAACTGGGCAAAAGTCCGTCCTCCTCTCCTCCATGAGTGGTCAATGGTCAAGGAGAGTGTCAGTTATTTAGTAGCAGTGGTGTAAAGTACTACTTAAGTAGTGTTTTAGTATATCTGTACTTGACTTTAATATTTATATTTTTGACAACTTTTACTTCACTATATTCCTAAACAAAATAATGTACTTTTTACTTCATACATTTTCCCTCACACCCAAAAGTACTCGTTACATTTTGAATGCTCAGCAGGACAGGAAAATGGTCCAATTCACACACTTATCAAGAAAACATCCCTGGTCATCTCTACTGCTTCTGATCTGGCGGACTCACTTAACACAAATGCTTCGTTTGTAAATTATTTCGGAGTGTTGGAGTGTATCCCTGGCTGTCCGTAAAATGAAAACAGAACAAGAAAATGGTGCACTGGTTTGCTTAACATAAGGAATTTGAAATAATGTACACATTAACTTTTGATACTTTAAGTATATTTAAAACCAAATACTTTTAGACTTTTACTCAAGTAGAATTTTACTGGGTGACTTTCACTTTAATTGAGTCATTTTCTATTAAGGTATCTTCAGTTTTACTCAAGTATGACAATTGGGTACTTTTTCCTCCAAATGGTTAGCAGTTGAATGGAGGAGTATGCCCACCTCCTTGTTTACCTATTTCGGGAGAGAATGCACAAGATTATCCTCCCGGCGCCACACCCCATTTGAATCAGCTGATGTTTTCTCCAAGGAGAAAAGCATGCACATATTTAAAAACGAAACAAAATATATTTATTCATTTATACAATTTTGCACAACTAGAAATGTTTTAGATTAAAAAAAAAAAAAAATTTACACCCCAGTTAACGTAATTTGCCTGATGTCGCCCAAGTTCAGAAGGAGAGTCTAATTTCATACAAGCGCCTTTGTTTCCATGTTTTTCTTCTTGCCTCCGCTCCTCCATTACATTTTTAAAAAGCAGGCGAGGAGAGGACGTGAGGAGTGAATCAAAACCAATTGAGATTCTCCAAAGGACAGAGCTGTTTCTGTCTCCAAGTCCCAAACCAGATCAGAACACCTAGAGAAGAACCAAACATCGGTTAGTGTGGATTACCATCTCTCTCTCGCACTTTCACTTTCTCCCTCTTACCCTCTCTCTCTCTCTCTCTCTCTCTCGCTCTCTCTCTCTCTGTATTATCAACAATACTACCACGGTCCTTATTTTGCTGCACGTTTCATGATTGATGAAGGTCCTATGATGCTTGACCTGAATTATACAACACTATACTATGTTTTTAGCAATCGTGTTTCAATATGAATATATTTGTCTTTCCTGTATAAAAGTAGAGCAGGCCCTATCACTGTAGATGTAGACATGATGGTGTCCAGTATGATCTCAATTGAATAATCGATTTGCACATGGGTCAAAAAGCCTGATATTTTTTTTCTTATTTCTTCTAGTTGACAAGTCTTGATTAAAGAAGTGCATATGACAGCGATTCAATGTGACCTCTGACCTATGATCTATCGATCATTCATTGGCATCGTTGCTTGGCAGCTTACTTCCTCGAATCTCCACTGATCAATTCTCTGAGTTATTGGCCCGGCCAAAAGCCCATCCACAATCCAATCCTCTTCTTAATTATGTTTTAACTACACCGTTTTGACTGCATTACATTAAATCACAGTTCAATTAACCCACTGCAATTTGATTAGTTCATTCACATTTAATCAGAGAATTGATTAAATTCCATTACAGAGTGCTGAAAATGAGAATTTACAGTTGAAGTCGGAAGTTTACATACACCTTAGCCAAATACATTTAAACTCAGTTTTTCACAATTCCTGACATTTAATCAGAGTAAAAATTCCCTGTCTTAGGTCAGTTAGGATCATCAATTTATTTTAAGAATGTGAAATGTCAGAATAATAGTAGAGAGAATGATTTACTTCAGCTTTTATTTCTTTCATCACATTCCCAGTGTGTCAGACTTTACATACACTCAATTAGTATTTGGTAGCATTGCCTTTAAATTGTTTAACTTGGGTCAAATGTTTCGGGTAGCCTTCCACAAGCTTCCCACAATAAATTGGGGGAATTTTGGCCCATCCTGGCAGAGCTGGTGTAGCTGAGTCAGGTTTGTAGGCCTCCTTGCTTGCACATGCTTTTTCAGTTCTGCCCACACATTTTCTATAGGATTGAGGTCAGGGCTTTGTGATGAACACTCCAATACCTTGACTTTGTTGTCCTTAATCCATTTTGCCACAGCTTTGGAAGTATTCTTGGGGCCATTGTCCATTTGGAAGACCCATTTGCGACCAAGCTTTAACTTCCTGACTGATGTCGTGAGATGTCGCTTTAATATATCCACATAATTTTCCTGCCTCATGATGTCATCTGTTTTGTGAAGTGCTCCAGTACCTCCTGCAGCAAAGCACCCCCACAACATGATGCTGCCATCCCCGTGCTTCACGGGATGGTGTTCTTCGGCTTGCAAGCATCCCCCTTTTTCCTCCAAACATAACAGTTCTATTTTTGTTTCATCAGACCAGAGGACATTTCTCCAAAAAGTATGATCTTTGTCTCCATGTGCAGTTGCAAACTGTAGTCTGGCTTTTTTATGGCGGTTTTGGCTTCTTCCTTGCTGAGCGGCCTTTCAGGTTATGTCAATATAGGACTCGTTTTACTGTGGATATAGATACTTTTGTACTTGTTTCCTCCAGCATCTTCACAAGGTCCGTTGTTGTTGTTCTGAGATTGATTTGCACTATTCGCACCAAAGTACGTTCATCTTGTGGAGGTCTACAATTGTGGAGGTCCCCACTTCAGCATAAAACGGCCTACACGTACTGTACATAGCAGAACCCAGCATAGTACAGCAAGGCCGTGGCCTGCCCTTGATGCTCAGAAATAAGTGGAGGTGGTGAAATGCTAATCAAATTTAAGAAAGCAATTTGGGAAGTCCTATCCCCTCATCCCCTTATCTCCATACTGTAGCTCTGTATGTGTGACGTGTTATCAGACCCGTGGGGGGCGGAAAGGAACTGTACAATGTCAGTGAAAGGAGGGGAACCTGGGTGGTTCGCACACAATGAGCGCCTGCAGGAAGTTACAGAGGTCAGGACTCCAGTGAGCCGATAAGGGAGAAAACTCATGAATTAAAGAGTGAAGAGGAAATATGACATTTTCTTTTCCTTTCTGTCTATTGGGATTACTTGGTTGCCAGCGAAATTACTTGGAGAGAGGCTGCCTGATAATGGACTGGCCAGGAACGCAATTCACTCCAGTAGTTTCTCTCTCAGCAGAGTAAGGGCAGAATGGGAAACACTTAGAGTGCCAGGTGGGTTATGTATGGCAGTGGAGGCTACATTATCATAATAGATCATTAGTATTTACTGTTTAATATGCCTTTTCCCATATCTGTAATGAAATTACATCAGTGTGTTTGCTTTGCCCCTAGCGTCCTCTTTCAGTAAACTCTATATTTGGCAACCCTGCATGACATCATTGCTGTTCTGCATTTGTATGTGTTATAAGTCTTTGGTTAAACATGTTCCACAAAGGTTCATTCCAAGTGAACGTTGTTTTAAAATTTTTTCCTAGTTTACCCTTGGGAAAAACTCAGTGAAACGCAACCTCTTATTTTGAGAGAAAATTAGATCTTTGCTCCTATCTGCTCCTCCTCTGGAGAAGCGAGTGATTGATATCAGAGCTCTAATGGCAGGGCGTGGGGCAGCGATAGACAAGGCAATATGTCTTCTTTCTCTAATGATTGTTTTAACTGAGTGCTGTAATGGGGTTGGGTGCCACGGTTAGTGATTTACGGGGCCTCTGCCCATCGCCGGGGCATAGAGGGGCTAGAGGCTACAGAGGAGCACAGAGGCTGGACGTCCCTCTCCCATCACCCACAAACAGAGTATTACTGGTATTACTGTCCAGTGTCCACCACAACTCAGTGAAGTGTGGCCTAGTGATTGAGGCAACAGGGGATGAGTGGCCTGAATTCTCACTTAACCTTTCAGAGAGTGGAACTGTAGAGGTGTATACACATGCATGATGCTTAAGCATTCATAAATAGTCAAAAGTTTGCTGCACAGAAAAACAGTTCATGTTTTATGATATAGCATCACCTAAGGTACTATTCAAAATTGCATCGCATCAGCCAAGGAAAAAGCTTAAATTGAGTTTTGTCAGACAATTTAACCAATACATAAATAACATTAACTTTCAACTTGACCAAAAGGTCACCTTGGTCTCTATGCAGTCTTTTGATGGGCAAGCAAAGCGTGACAGCCCCTGGGGGAGAGTGTGGGTAAACACCCTCTCTAATGGGGTCCTAATCGGAGGAGGCAATCTGCACATAGCTGCCCCTGGCTGTGCCGGTCGGGCCGGGAAGACGGAGGTGACAGTGTGGCGGTTATTATTAGTGCTATCATTGATCAGACAGCCGAAGCGGCGGGGATGGAGCGGGATGATGGATCTCATGGCTCCAGCCAAGCCACGGCAGCTGTCAGGGCCAAGGGGGGGAGGGGTGATGGTCCAGAGATGGGAGTGAAGACATCCAACAGCTGTAGGAGATGTCTTGGCAATATTACTGTGTCTCTGTGTTTGCTGTTGTGGGAGAAAGGCCTGTTGTGGTGGGTTGACTCCAAGTTTGGGCATCTGAAAAATAGAAAGACTGTCCATTAAGTCTGATATAAGCTGTGGCTTTGTCGAGTCACTTTTTTACCCCTGCAAGTTTTTCCTCTCTCTGAGTCTGAGGATAGGATGTGCTGACTATCAGCCAGCTTGTGCTGATCCAGCCTCTTCTCTTCCTCACAGCTCTTTAGAAAACAGGGTAGACAAGTGGAATTAAGGCTTGAAAAAAGGCTTGATGGCTGTAGGTCTGTTATCAGCAGCAGGTCTGTCTCTCACTCCCAGAGTCACGTCAATGTCACCCTCTAACAAGTAAAAAGGAACACAGAGGGATGCGTCCCAAATGGCATGCTAATCTTATTGGGCTCTGGCAAAAGTTGTGAACAAAATATCTGAGGCGCACATAGAGTCTCTAACAATGGAGGGAGGGCTCCAAGCACTGCAGAGTGGACTGCAGAGCCAATTGTATTTCATTGAACAAGAGCCTTCATGGTAAGCAACATGTATTCAGCTGCTTTCATTCAATTTTCTATTCAACCTGTTTTCAGAGACTTAGTGGGCTATTTCAGAGTGGGCTATTCAAGCTCACTGTAAAACTTAATGGAGTTGTCAAGGGAGATACAACAATGGGTTGTTTTTGTCCAGCCTGATGAATCCGGTTAATTTTACTCACAGGCCTATGTGTTCATTTTCCATTTGGTGGAGTTTGTCGATGTCTGTCTCAGTACCCTGGGAGAAAGAAAATATGAAAACATTTGTATTCTTTATGTTCAAGGTAAACATTTAAAAATGTTTAAGTAGTAGTATGTCATTGGTCTTGCATGAGAATAGGAAACCAAAAACCTGAAATGTATACACTGCAAAATCAATGCCATACCTTGTCTACAGCAGTTTGATCAATTTTCATCAAAGTCAATGCTTTAACAGTTTTTAACTCTGAACAACTTAAAATGTCAACTGAGCTTTTCATGACCTCAGAGATTTCTACTGTTAGGTTCTAAACAAACAGAGTAAACACTCAAACGGATGACTGGGAAAAGCTCAAACCAAGTTTATTCACCCACTAGGTCATACAGCTGCAAATACAAAGACATGTTTACACAAGCACATATATTTATACCCTCCTACTAGGCGGAGTCAACTCCTTGCACATCTAGACAGCCAATACATCTCTGTTGCTAGTCAGGAACTTAATTGGTTCCTCTCATTGGTGTAGTCATGGCCCTGCCTCCTGCTAGAACCTTCGTGGGCATGTAAGTATATGTGTGTAATAGGACTGTTCCTTCTCACTTCATCTGACCTGATCTCGGGCTGAATTCCTCACTCCTCCCTACTCCATGGATGTCCTACCTTATCAGTGACTGAAACCAGACTGTTTCCCTTTATTCTCCCTCCATAAAATCCATGAGATTAAACAATTATATGCTTGACCGAATGTAAACTTCCTGCCTCCCCCATTGTCTCACTCAATAACTTTCCATACACCGAGTTCTTATCCACCCTTCATTGACACCAACATATACATTCATTATACATGTAAATGAATCAATAAGTTTTAGTATGGCTACACGAATAAGTATAATTCAAGCTAGAATCCAACAGTCCTTCCTATTTTGCATTGTAATTGTAACTCCATACTGTTTAACATATAAACTTTGAAATTACTTATAAATGGACAGAAAAGAAAGCATGATTAATATCTCAGTTGATTTTTTTTTTTTTATTAAAAAGAAAAAGAAAACACAAAATATGACAAGTATTAGTAATGCGTTAAGTACACATAATCATGTATGGCAAAGATCAAAGTTTGATAACATGGCAATTCCCACTTTCCCTTAGCCTGACCTTATACCTTTGGGATACTGTTGTGCTGGGGTCCACATAAATTAAGGCTATAAAACACCTCCTCATGCTTATTAGCTCTATCACCCGTATGGAAACATTCTGTCTTATACACAGGCCCCCTATGTACTTTGCTTCTGGCCACAAATACATTTGCACAGATCATTCCATCTAACCCATAACATGTTAATCACTACTGCTAGGCCACTGATATAGTTAGAAACATACTAAAACGTGTTCAAGTCAATTAGTCAGTTTCAAACACTACCAATCTGTAAACAATTCAAAATCAAATAAAATCAAATTGTATTGGTCGTGTACACAGATTTGCTGGTGTTATAACAGGTGCTGCAAAATTCTTATGTTTCTAGCTCCAACAGTGAGGTAGAATGTCTTGCAAATACAATAGAATACAAAGTAAAAGGCCTGGTGATAGATGCTGTTTCTCAGTGTCTCTGTCCCAGCTCTGATGCACCTTTATCGTCTCTGTCTACTAGATGGTAGCAGAGTGAACAGACCGTGGCTCGAGTAACTGAGGTCCTTAATGATTTTTTTGACCTTCCTTTTACAAGTGCTGTCCTGGAGGGCAGGCAGCGGTGATGGACTGGGCTGACCACACCACCCTCTAGAGCAGGGGTGGGCAACTCCAGTCCTCGAGGGCCTGATTGGTGTCACACTTTTTCTCCATCCCTAGCAAACACAGCTGATTAATCAAATTGCATTATAAGCTGAATATTTTGATTAGGTGTGTTTGCTGGGGCAAAACTGTGACACCAATCAGGCCCTTGAGGACTGGAATTGCTCACCCCTGCTTTGGAGAGCCATGCGGTTGAAGGCAGTGCAGTTGCCGTACCAGGCAGTGATGCAGCCCAACAGAATGCTCTCAATGGTGCACCTGTAGAAGTTTGTGAGGGTTTTAGGGGCCATGCCAAATTTCTTCAGCCTCCTGAGTTGAAGAGGTGCTGTTGCGCTTTCTTCACTACGGTATCCGTGTGGTAGTACCATTTCAGGTCCTCAATGATGTGCACACAGAGGAACTTTAATCTTTTGACCCCCCATCGATGTGGATGGGGGTGTTTTCCCTCTTATGTCTCCTGTAGTCCAGGATCAGCTCCTTTGTTTTTTTTACATTGAGGGTAAGGTTATTTTCCTGGCTCCACTCTGCCAGGGCGTATTTGAAATAAGGCCTACCGCTGTCGTGTCATCAGTAAACTTGAGGATTGAGTTGGAGTGGTGTGTAGCCATGCAGTCATGTGTGAAACGGGAGTACAGGAGGGGGCTGAGCACACATTCCTGTGGGGCCCCCATGTTGATGATAAGCATGGTGGAGGGGTTGTTGCCTACCCTCACTATCTGGGGTTGGCCATCAGAAAGTCTAGGACCCAGTTGCACCGGGAGGAGTTCAGACCCAGGGCCCTGAGCTTAGTGATGAGCTTGGAGGACACTATGGTGTTGAAATCAGAGCTGTAGTTGATTAAACTTCTTGGTGACGGGGGCAGTATTGAGTAGCTTGGATGAATAAGGTGCACAGAGTAAACTGCCTGCTACTCTGTCCCAGATGCTAATATATGCATATTAGTAGTAGTATTGGATAAAAAACACTCAGACATTTCTAAAACTGTTTGAATGATGTCTGTGAGTATAACAGAACTCATATGGCAGGCGAAAACCTGAGACAAATCCAACCAGGAAGTGGGAAATCTGAGGTGTGTAGTTTCATTTAAGTTATTGCCTATCCAATATGCTGTGTCTATGGGGCCAAATTGCACTTCCCAAGGCTTCCAGCAGATGTCAACAGTCTTTAGAAAGTTGTTTGAGGCTTCTATTGTGGAAGGGGGTCGAATAAGAGTTGTTTCAACAGGTGGACTAGGCTGTGGCCGATCAGTTGTCTACTGCGCGGTCACGCGGGCAGTTCCCTCTTTTTCCTCTGTAATGAATACACTATTGTCCGGTTGGAATATTATTGAAGATTTATTATAAAAACACCCTAAGGGTTGATTGTAAACATCGTTTGACATATTTCTACAAACTGTAATGGAACTCTTTTTTGACTTTTCGTCTGGATTTTGCACTCAAGCATTGTGCCTTTGGAATAGTGAAATTAACGCGCAAACAAAACTGAGATATTTGGACATAAATATGGACGTAATCGAACAAAACAAACATTTCTTGTGGGAGTCCTGAGTGTGCATTCTGACGAAGATCAGCAAAGGTAAGTGAAGATTTATAATGCTATTTATGACTTTTGTTGACTCCACAACTTGGCGGGTAACTGTATGGATTGCTTTTGTGGCTGAACGCTGTTCTCAGATTATTGAATATTGTGCTTTTGCCGTAAAGCTTTTTTGAAATCTGACACAGCGGTTGCATTAAGAACAAGTTTATCTTTAATTCTATGTAAAACATGTATCTTTCATCAAAGTTTATGATCAGTATTTCTGTTATTTGATTGTGGCTCTCTGCGATTTCTCCGGATGTTTTGGAGGCATTTCTGAACATGGCGCCAATGTAAACTGAGGTTTTTGAATATAAATTTGAACTTGATCGAACAAAACATACATGTATTGTGTAACATTGAGTCCTGGGAGTGTCATCTGGTGAAGATCGTCAAAGGTTAGTAAATTAATTTGATCTATATTTCTGCTATTTGTGACACCTCTCTTTGCTTGGAAAATGGCTGAATGCTTTCTGTGACTAGCTTTTTGTGACTAGTAATCGCACACTGTAGTTGGATTAACGATAAGTGTATCTTTAAAATGGTGTAAAATACTTGTATGGTTGAGGAATTTTAATTATGAGATTTCTGTTGTTTTGAATTTGGCGCTCTGCACTTTCACTGGCTGTTGGCGAGGTGGGATGCTCACGTCCAGAACGATCCCAGAGAGGTTATCAACATTTTCACATACTGTAGGTATTCCTCTTGTTCAAGTGGGATAGAGCAGTGTGCAGGGCAACAGTGATTGCGTCGTCCGGTGACCTATTGGGGCGGTATGCAAATTATAGTGGGTCTAGGGTGTCGGGCAAGGTTGGAGTGATATGGTCCTTGACTAGCTGCTCAAAGCAATTCATGACGACAGAGGTGAGTGCTATGGGGTAATAGTAATTTAATTCAGTTACTTTAGCTTGCTTAGGTACAGGAACAATGGTGGACATCTTGAATCAAGTGGGGACAACAGACTGGGATAGGGAGAGATTCAATATTAATTTCTGCCTATAGGTGGGGAGGAGCAGAATGGAGGCGTGATCAGATTTGCCGAAGAGGGGTGGGTCGGGTAAGGGCCTTATAGCTGTCCCAGAAGGGAGAATAACAATGGTCAAGTGTCCTTTCTTCACGTGTGACACAGAAGATGTGTTGGTGGAATTTTGGGAGAATTTTCCTCCAATTTCTTTTGTTCAAGTCCCGCACAAAGCAGTGTTTATTGCATCCCCCAGCGCCCACCCCTCATTCCAGGTCCCCTATTCAGCTCATTGAAAAGTTACATAAATAACACATACTTGATCCTACTCTCTGCATCCCCTTGGTGACATCATCCATAATCATAACATTCAGTTTCACTGCTATGTGGATCACACAGCTTTATTTACCAATCAAACCCAGTGACCAAGCTAGCTAAGCTACCCTTCACAAGTGTTTTGCTGATATCAAATGTTGCATGTCTGACCATTATTTCCAGCTCAATGATAAGAAATCAGAGGTTGTTTTATTTGTCCCCCACCTTTCTATGACCCAG
Source organism: Oncorhynchus keta (assembly GCF_023373465.1). Lineage (NCBI taxonomy): Eukaryota > Metazoa > Chordata > Actinopteri > Salmoniformes > Salmonidae > Oncorhynchus > Oncorhynchus keta. The sequence goes on from NC_068426.1 coordinate 28,713,520, forward strand.
ACTGTAAATAACCTTGGTCATTTGTCCGCCAATGTAAAGCTTACCGCCAGAAACTTTGATGTATTCTTTAACCCCCAAGCTGCATGTAAAAAAAAAGGTTATCCAAGTCCTGCTTTTATAATCTAAGAAATATAGCTAAAGTTAAGCAGTTTTATTTCAGTCACTGATCTGTAGAAAGTTATACAGACACTGTTGACCAGTCCAAAGTCTAGGTTGAAAACGAAAGGAAACCATTTGTCATAAGGGGTCCTAGACTTTGGAATGGTCTGCCAGAGGAGATTACGCTTGCAGATTCAGTGCTTCTTTTTAAAACCCTGATGAATACACAATTTAATGAAGATGCTTTTAATGTATTATGTCAATGTATGTTATTTTATTTTAATTTTTCGTTTGTTCCTTTGTTAGTACTTTTATTTTATTTTATGATGTGAAGCACTTTGTTACTTGTATTGAAAAGCGCTATACAAATCAAATCAAAGTTTATTTGTCACGTGAGCTGAATACAACAAGTGTAGACCTTACAGTGAAATGCTTACTTACAGGCTCTAACCAACAGTGCAAAAAAAAGGTATTAGGTGAACAATTGGTAAGTAAAAAAATAAAAACAACAGTAAAAAGACAGTGAATAATAACAGCAGCGAGGCTATATACAATAGCGATTCTACATACAGGCACTGGTTAGACGGGCTGATTGAGGTAGTATGTATGTGTAGATATGGTTAAAGTGACTATGCATATATGATAAACAGAGAGTAGCAGTAGCGTAAAAGAGGGGTTGGCGGGTGGTCAGTGGTGGGACACAATGCAGATAGCCCGGCTAGCCAATGTGCAGGGGCACTGGTTGGTCGGGCCAATTGAGGTAGTATGTACATTAATTTATTGTTAAAGTGACTATTCATAAATGATAAACAGAGAGTAGCAGCAGCATAAAAGAGTGGTTGGGGGGGCACACAATGCAAATAGTCCGGGTAGCCATTTGATTAGCTGTTCAGGTAAAAACTGTTGAGAAGCCTTTTTGTCCTAGACTTGGCACTCCGGTACCGCTTGCCATGCTGTAGTAGAGAGAACAGTCTATGGCTGGGGTCTTTGACAATATTTTGGGCCTTCCCCTGACACCGCCTGCTGTAGAGGTCCAGGATGGCAGGCAGCTTAGCCCCAGTGATGTACTGGGCCGTACGCACTACCCTATCGCTACAGACGTGAGTGCTATGGGCCTGTAGTCATTTAGGCAGGTTACCTTTGTGTTCTTGGGCACAGGAACTATGGTGGTCTGCTTGAAACATGTTGGTATTACAGACTCAATCAGGGACATGTTGAAAATATCAGTGAAGACACCTGCCAGTTGGTCAGCACATGCCCGGAGCACACGTCCTGGTAATCCATCTGGCCCAGCAGCCTTCTGAATGTTGACCTGTTTAAAGGTCTTACTCACGTCAGCTACGGAGAGCGTGATCACACAGTCGTCCGGAACAGCCGATGCTCTCATGCATGCCTCAGTGTTGCTTGCCTCGAAGTGAGCATAAAAGTAATTTAGCTCATCTGGTAGGCTTGTATCACTGGGCAGCACCTTGAAAGTGGCAGCTCTACCCTTTAGCTCAGTGTGAACGTTGCCTGTAATCCATGGCTTCTGGTTGTGGTATGTACTTACAGTCACTGTGGGGACGACGTCCTCGATGCACTTATTGATAAAGCCAGTGACTGATGTGGTGTACTCCTCAATGCCATTGAAACAATCCAGGAACATATTCCAGTCTGTACTAGCAAAACAGTCCTGTAGTTCAGCATCTGCTTCATCTGACCACTTTTTTATTGACCGAGTCACTGGTGCTTCCTGCTTATTTTTTTTGCTTGTAAGCAGGAATCAGGATCATAGAATTGTGGTCAGATTTACCAAATGGGAGTGCGAGGGAGAGCTTTGTACTCACTCTGCGTGTGGAGTACACGTGATCTTGATTTTTCCCCCCTCTGGTTGCACATTTAACATGTTGATGGAAATTAGGTAGAACTGATTTAAGTTTCCCTGCATTAAAGTCTCCGGCCTCTAGGAGCGCCGCCTCTGGGTGAGCGGTTTCCTGTTTGCTTATTTCCTTATGAGTGCGGTCTTAGTGCCAGCATCCGTCTGTGGTGGTAAATAAACAGTCACGAAAAGTATAGCTGAAAACTCTAGGCAAGTAGTGTGGTCTGCAATTTATCACAAGATACTACATTTATCACAGATAAAGTTATTATTATTATCATCACTGAAATTAGTTTCAGAAATTAATTTCGGTAAAAATACTGTGTGGTACAGCAGAGCCAGGACCCCTCTCAGTGGGCAGTCACCCGGAAATGCCAGGAAACCTTTTTTATAACATAGAAACACACACCATTTGATTGAACATCACTTAGATTATCCCCCGAGAGTGTCTTGAGTAACGTTTGGCTGTAACGATCAGCAGGATTGGAGCAGAGATGAAAAGACCTGATTATGGCCATGTTTGCTCCATTCTAAAGGACTCTTTCGTTCTGCTCTCTAAGGGCCTCCACTTGTCATTCAGAGCCAAATTAATCATAAGATACACTCATCCACACGCATTGGTGTCATTAGCCCCACTAATTTGCCATGGTGATGGCAAGGCTGTGGGTGCATGTAAACAAGTGAAGGATGAGCTCATCGTCTGAGGGAAGTGGTCTTTGTAAACACAGCACAGACTCCAGTGTTATAGGCCAGGCTGGATTTGAGCATCACAATAAACTCCAACAAACAAACTCCTCAGAGACAGGCTGGTATTATAGATAGACTGTAATGGAAATATTTGTAATGACATGGTAATGCAAAAGCTATATGACTTTGATGTGATCAAAATGTATGTAAAATAATATAACCTGTTTTGATACTCCAAATATGGACATTCAATACTAATACCTATCCCCCCACCCCCTAACTATCTGAGCCCTACCCCTACTACATTAAGGGCAGGTGGACAGTATCACATTTTAGCAGATCAAGCAAGCCCTACCTTCAAAACTCAAGTACACTCATATTTAAACTATGACGAGAGGCACAATTTCAGACAACGGATGTGATAATCACCCTCAAAAGGAAAAAATATAATCTGCTTTAGAGGAAAAAAACTCTCCTTACTGGTCGTGGTCAATGCTTGAGGGATGGTCTTTTCTCTGTGATCTTGATTAGCCAGCAAGGGTCTTTATTACCCACAGTAAAACATTCAGATGCCTTTTCTTTATGCACTGCTGCAGTGTGGTGTTCCCTTCTCATTATAAACATGCTGGGCCTGCAGTTCGACACCCCTCTGCTCTCCTGTGTACTCATCTCCTCCCCTCTCTAGCTAACGGGGTTAACCGCCTTCATATGTCACGCTGACAGATACAACCACTGGTGGATAAACACTTCAGCTAGACTCACGGCTGCACTCTGGGCCTCTGTTAAAAGGTCTGACCATATTGGTTTGATGTCTCCATTGGTGTGAGAACTTAAAGGGAGCAAACTGACCCCATAAAAAGACATGGTTGATAAGTGTGTATTGTGTGAGTTTTTGTTTATTTTTCAAAGGGAATAACATGTTAGGTGAACAATGCTCTCCCTTTCTTCTTTTTTTTGAAAATAGTGCTTCCCTTTCAGTCGGTCACTCGGTATAACATTCTACTATCTTATTCACCTGAAGCAAACGTAATGGATGCCAAGCCTGTCCTCTGAAGCCCCACCTTCTTGGCTGTAATATCGGGGCTCACATCCATTTCCTTTTTTTTTTGCTCTTCAGCTCACCTGAAGGAAGAACCTGTCACGCAAATTACAAACCTTTCTAACAAACGAGGCTACTAGATTTGCTCCAAATTAGGTGTCTGTTAGTGGGGAGAGAGTACTTATCCCCCTAGATGTTGCGTGTTTTGGATCTTGGCATTGGTTTTTGTGTTGGCTAAAAACCAAATACTTTCTGCTCAGCTTGTGTAACCAGGGCTTCCTTGTTTGAAGCTGGCCAGTGGTAAGAGTAAGTTTGAACCTCTGACCGAGCCATAGGGCAGGTGGTTATAAGATGAAAATGCAAGGTACTCACAAGTGCTGTCCTGTTGCCTGGGGTCGAAACACGCTCAGGACACTTTGGCTCTGACCAGTTTGTGTGACCATTGTCTGCGTCTGGTTTCAACTCCACTGGGAGTCGGGCTGAATTTGTGACAAAGATTGGTGGTTGTAGTTGATAGGGGTGTCATCCCAGCCGATTTCTCTGCCTGTGTTCAGAGTCTGGTTTCCGGGGATGATATGCTCTCCCTGATTGGCTCTGAAAGGGGTTTAGAGTGTGAATCAGATGACATCAGTCCAGGGCAGCCTGAAGCTCCTGCTTTGGATTCGGCGGAGGAGAGTGAACCATTGGTGGTGAATGCGCCTTTGATTGAGTTTTTCCCCCTTCAGCGTTGTTCCTCCAGCTTTGGGGGAAGGTGTTAACCTCTTGTCCCTGCAGCGGTAAAACGTTGCTTACACCTTTTTAAAGATTTTGCTAATGAGTGCCGAGTTACTTAGCTCCAGAGGCTAACAAGGGGGCTAATCCTAGCCCGGTGCTTCTGAATAAACAGCGACGGTTCTGGAGATTCCTGAGAGGGACAGGTGGATTAGCCAGTTACGCCAATAATGTTGTTTGGTTCGGGGCCCTCCTCCCCAAGCATTTGCTGTGACAACAGTGCTCCCAAGAGGCTTGGTCAATGGGGGCAAGTTACGGGTTGCCAAGGACCTAAACCAGGTGTGGGCCAAATGTTCCCCACCCTCAGGGTGGAGCTCTGCCCCTTTAGGGTATAATGTATAGGAGTCTGGAAGCGTGCTCCGTCCAGTGGCATGCACAGTTTTACCGTAGGTGATGAAGACAGTGACGAGGTGGTACGGTATGCATCCCCTTCCTTTTCGTGGCGACATTACGTCAATGGTCCTGAGGTCCTAATGCCTGTCTTGAGAGAGAATATTTCCTCTCTCCTTCAAAAGCAGGCTATTCGGGTGTTCACCATGTCAGAAGTACAGAGCGGTTGGTACAGCTGGTATTTCTTGAGCGTTGGAACGTTGAGTCCCCTAGACTTGCATATTTTTGCACCTTAAGGTTGCAAGTTCAAAATGCTCACACTTCTAATGCAGAATGTGCTTCCCACTGTTTTTCATGTGCTATAAATCCTCTCCCTCTCCCTTGCAGTCTCTCTCTCTCCTAAACCTGGCCCGTTATCTGCTCATATGGAGCAGTGTGCATTTCCTGTCACTCAGGGCGATGTATCTTCCTAGAACTCTCAACGTGGGTGCGGATCATCTTTCCAGAGGGGTCCTATCTCTACAGAGTGGAGACTGCACCCCTCGGTGGTGGTCCAGACATGGGACCGGTTCGGCAGGGCCGACATAGTTCTTACGTTTGCTTCCAGTGAACAACAGAGGTTGCATGGCCTGGGTCTGGTGCTAGCTTTACGCATTTATATGAATTGGATCAAGGATATCCGCATTTCTGACCAGCTTTTTGTCTGTTTCGCTAATGCAGCATCGAGTAGGGTGCTTTCTAAACACTGTCTTTCTCATTGGATTGTAGAGGCTCCCTGGCATAAAACAGTAAAAGGACAAGGTTTGCCTAGCGGTGTACGTGCTCACTACACTTGGTGTGTGATGGCTTCTTAGGAATTGTTCAGGGGCATGACGATTGGTGATATCTGTGCTGCAGCGATTTGGGGTTCGCCGCAGAACTTTGCGAAGTTTTCTTGCTCAAATTTAACTGCTCCCATTGAGGCTCATAGGGTTCTTATAGCTGGGTCAGGGAGTGTGTGTTAGGCAGTGTGAAGGTTGCACATTTATCTGGGTTACCAAAGTTCCCCTGTTGGATTGAGCCTTGGGCTGCCATGGTTCGTTGATGAGGTGGCACGCGAATGCGCATTATCAAGTCACAGCAGGTGCCCTGTTGTTTTGGGCTTGCGGTTCCTTGTGTGAGTTCTGGCATTCCAGACTCCCAAGGTCTTGGTGTGAGCCTTTTCGGAACCTGTAGGGTCTATGGACTCGGCTGCAGTGTTCGATGTGAGGCAGCAGTTTGTCCAGGTTATTACAATTCCCTGTGTGTTTGAGCCTTGTGCTGCCTCTGGTTGATGCAATGACTCGAGCGCAGTCGCCGTCTCAACTTACTGTTGATAGTTAGAATAGAATACATATACTGTAATTTGGAAATTTGGTTGTGGATCAGCAGATTATTTCTTGTTTTGTCAGTCACTGACTCAATTACCTATGTCAGCTAACACTTTTGTGTTTGGTACGTTAGTCTAGTCAGTTATTTAACTTTTAGTAATCATGGCTAAATACTGACCGGACATGCAGGGCATGTGGCCAGGGGCTCTGACCTCCAGGGGTCTACAGGTCCAGTGAATGCTGCAGCAGGCTGTCTGATGGTGGGTTGAGGACCAGAGAAAGAGACCCTGACCAACACCAATGTGTGTCTGAGTAGAGGTGATCGAACAAAGCTCTACACCCATATACCAACTAATCCCCTTGTGACTGAAAAAGAGCTCTCTGGACCATTGGCAGTCCCAGCACCTCTATGCACCTTTTAAAGAGAAAAATAGTGCTATTGTGGTTGTTTTAGCCAATACAGCCATACAGGAACTATTTCAAAATGTCTCAGGGCTATTAAATGAAATCACATTTTATTGGTCACATACACATGGTTAGCAGATGTTAATGCGAGTGTAGCGGAATGCTTGTGCTTCTAGTTCCGACAGTGCAGTATTATCTAACAAGTAATCGAACAATTCCACAACAAATACCGAATACACACAAATCTAAAGAGGTGAATGAGAATATGTACATATAAGTATATGGATGAGCGATGGCCGAGTGGCATAGGCAAGATGCAGTAGATGGTGTAAAAACAGAATATACATGTGATATGAGTAATATAAGATATGTAAACATTATTAAAGTGGCATTATTTCAAGTGGCATTGTTTAAAGTGACTAGTGATCCATTTATTAGTTTCCAGTGATTTGGTCTCAATGTAAGTGGCAGCCTCTCTGAGTTAGTGATTGCTGTTTAGCAGTCTGATGGCCTTGAGATAGAATCTGTTTTTAAATCTCTTAGTCCTAGCTTTGATGCACCTGTACTACCTCACCTTCTGGAAGGTAGCAGTGTGAACAGGCAGTTGCTCGGGTGGTTGTTGTGTTTGATGATCTTTTTGGCCTTCCTGTGACATCGGGTGCTGTAGGTGTCATGGAGGGCAGGTAGGTTGCCCCACGGCGATGTGTTGTGCTGACCGCACCACCCTCTGGAGAGCCTTGCGGTTAACGTCGGTGCAGTTGCCGTACCAGGCTGTGATACAGCCCAACAGGATGCTCTCGATTGCGCATCTGTAAAAGTTTGTCAGGGTTTTGGGTGACAAGTCAAATTTCTTCAGCCTCCTAAGGTTGAAGAGGTGCTGGTGTGCGTTCTTCACCACACTGTCTGTGTGGGTGGACCATTTCAGTTTGTCTGTGATGTGTATGTCAAGGAACTTAAAACTTTCCACCTTCTCCACTGCTGTCCCTTCGATGTGGATCGGGGGGTGCTCCCTCTGCTGTTTCCTGAAGTCCACAATCTTCTCCTTTGTTTTGTTGACGTTGAGTGAGAGGTTGTTTTCCTGCCCTCACCTCCTCCCTGTAGGCTGTCTCATCGTTGTCGGTAATCAGGCCTACCACTGTTGTGTCATCTGCAAACTTAATGATGTTGTTGGACTCGTACCTGGCCATGCAGTCGTGGGTGAACAGGGAGTACAGGAGAGGACTGAGTATGCACCCCTGGAGGGCTCCAGTGTTGAGGATCAGTGTGGCAGATGTGTTGCTACCTACCCTCACCACCTGGGGGTGGCCCGTCAGGAAGTCCAGGATCCAGTTGCAGAGGGAGGTGTTTAGTCCCAGGATCCTTACCTTAGTGATGAGCTTTGAGGGTACTATGGTGTTGAACGCTGAGCTGTAGTCAATGAATAGCATTCTCACATAGGTGTTCCTTTTGTCCAGGTGGGAAAGGGCAGTGTGGAGTGCAATAGAGATTGCATCATTTGTGGATCTGTGTGGGTGGTATGCAAAATGGTGTGGGTCTAGGGTTTCTCGGATGATGGTGTTGATGTGAGCCATTGCCACCCTTTCAAAGCACTTCATCGCTACGGACTTAAGTGCTATGGGTCTGTAGTCATTTAGGCAGGTTGCATTATTTTTGCTTGGGCACAGAGACTATGGTGGTCTGCTTGAAACATGTTGGTATTACAGACTCAATCAGGGACATGTTGAAAATGTCAGTGAAGACACCTGCCAGTTTGTCAGCACATGCCCGGAGCGCACGTCCTGGTAATCCGTCTGGCCCAGCAGCCTTGTGAATGTTGATCAGTTTAAAGGTCTTACTCACGTCGGCTACGGAGAGTGTGATCACACAGTCGTCCGGAACAGCTGAGGCTCTCATGTATGCCCCAGTGTTGCTTGCCTTGAAGTGAGCATGGAAGTGATTTAGCTCATCTGGTAGGCTCGTGTCACTGGGCAGCTTGTGGCTGTGCTTCCCTTTGTGGTCTGTAATAGTTTGCAAGCCCTGCCACATAAGACGAGCGTCGGAGCCAGTGTAGTACGAATCAATCTTAGCCTTGTATTAGCGCTTTGCCTTTTTGATGGTTCATCGGAGGGCATAGCAGGATTTTTTTATAAGCTTCCGGGTTAAAGTCCCACACCTTGAAAGCGGCAGCTCTACCCTTTAGCTCAGTGCGAATGTTGCCTGTAATCCATGGCTTCTAGTTGGGGTATGTACGTACAGTCACTGTGGGGACGACGTCCTCGATGCACTTATTGATAAAGCCAGTGACTGATGTGGTGTACTCCTCAATGCAATTGGAAGAATCCAGGAACATGTTCCAGTATGTGATAGCAAAACAGTCCTGCAGTTTAGCATCTGCTTCATCTGACTAGTTTTTTATAGACCGAGTCACTGGTGCTTCCTGCTTACTTTTTTTCTTGTAAGCAGGAATCAGGAGGATCGAATTGTGGTCTGATTTACCAATTGGAGGGCGAGGGAGAGCTTTGTATGTGTCTCTGTGTGTGGAGTCCAGGTGATCTCAAAATTTTCCCTCTGGTTGCACATTTAACATGTTGATAGAAATGAAGTAAAACTGATTTTAGTTTCCCTGCATTAAAGTCCCCTTCCACTAGGAGTGCCGCCTCTGGGTGAGCGGTTTCCTGTTTGCTTATACATTTCCTGTTTGCTTATTTCCTTATACAGCTGACTGAGTGCGGTCTTAGTTCAGCGTCCATCTGTGGTGGTAAATAAACAGCCATGAAAAGTATAGATGAAAACTCTCTTGGCAAATAGGGTGGTCTACAGTTTATCATAAGATACTCTGCTCCAGGTGAGCGAAATCTAGAGACTTCCTTAGATTTTGTGCACCAGCTGTTATTTACAAACAACCCCCCGTCGTCTTACCGTAGTGTGCTGTTCTATCTAGCCGGTGCATTGTATATCCGTATATCCTGCTAGCTGAATATCCTTGTCATCATTCAGCCACGATTCCGTGAAACATAAGATGTACAGTTTTTGATGTCCCAATGGTAGGATATTCGTGATCGTACCTCTTCAATTTTATTGTCCAATGATTGTATGTTGGCGAGTAATATTGACGGTAATGGCAACTTTCCCACTCGCCTTCTCCGGATCCTTATGAGGCACCCTGATCTGTGCCCTCTGTATCTGCGTTTTTTTTTCTCGCCAATAAGGGAGGTCGGCCTTGTCGGGTGTTCGCAGTATATCCTGTGCTTCCTGCTAGTTGAAGAAAAAATCTTTGTCTAATCCGAGGTGAGTGATTGCTGTCCTGATATCCAGAAGCTCTTTTTTTGCTGTAAGATCTGGTGGCAGAAACATTATGTGCAACATATGTTACAAATAACGCGGGAAAAAAGCACAATTGGTTAGACGCCAGTAAAACTGCTGCCAGTTCTTCCGGTGGCATTTTAGAAAAAGCATTTTAGAACAGCATTCTTACATAGGTATTATTTTTGTCCAGATGGGATAATGCAGTGTGCAGTGTGTGTCTTCTGTGGACCTGTTGGGGCAGTATGCAAATGGAAGTGTGCCTAGGGTGGCCGGTAAGGTGGAAGTGATATGATCCTTGGCTAGCCTCTCAAAGCACTTCATGATGACAGAAGTGAGTGCTACGGGGCGATAGTCATTTAGTTCAGTTATCTTTGCATTCTTGGGTAGAGGAACAATGGTAGCCATCTTCAAGCATGTGGGGACAATAGACTGGGATAGGGAGTGATTGAATATGTCCGTAATTCGTAAACACACCAGCCAGCTGGTCTGCGCATGCTCTGAGGACGTGGCTAGGGATGCCGTCTGGGCCAGCAGCCTTGCGAGGGTTAACAAGTTTAAATGTTTTACTCACGTCAGCCATGGAGAAAGAGAGGGGAGGGATGCAGTCTTTGTTAGCGAACATCGATGGTGGCACTTGTTTTTGTTTATGTAGTCCATGACTTCCCGTAGACACTGCCACATACGTCTCGTATCTGAGCCGCTGAATTGCGACTCCACCTTGTCCCTGTACCGGCATTTCGCTTGTTTGATTGCCTTGCGGAGGGAATAACTAAAATGTATATATTCAGCCATATTTCCAGACATTTTTCCATGGTTAAATGTGGTGGATCGCGCTTTCAGTTTTACACAAATGCCGCCATCCATCCACGGTTTCTGGTTAGGGTAGGTTTTAATAGTCACAGTGGGTACAACATCTCCAATTGCACTTCTTTATAAACTCGGTAAGCCATCATAGCAAATAATAATTTGTTCTAAACTGACTTGCCGAGTTAAATAAAACATTTATAAATACATGTCTCTTCGCAACTGGTTACATGATTATTGCAGCTCGATGGGTGTAACTTCTGTTGACAATTTCGATACCTTTTGGAAACAAAACACGTTTTATAAGGATGATGGGATCCACCCAAGTAATTTGGGTTCCTAGATCCTTTCATAACACTACAAGGCTGCGTTGAGGCAATGACTTATCAATGACACAAGCCCAGCTCAGCTAATCCCTATCATTGTGGCGCAGAGTTGTCATAATGCTTCAACAAATGTACATTACACCAGGGGCGTCGGTAGACACAATATAAGTAACCTAATTTATGTTCCTCTAACTGCCCTGAATACCTCTGCTTATCCTGCAGCTATTGTATGCAGTAATCATGTGCCTATGAACCAGATTTATACTGTTAGCACTGAGGCAGTGTGCCCTAGGAGGAAGTCCACTGTGTGCAGCTCACTCTGCACTAACATAAAGAACATGACCACATCTACTGCTGCTAAGCTTCCCAGTAAAGCAATAAAAACAGGTAAGCATCCCAGTAGAAAAGTGATCAAAATAGCCCCGTTAATATATGTAGCTTAATTAAGAAACAAGGTTCATGAAATCAATAATTTGCTAACAGCAGATGACATTCATATCCTGACTATCTCTGAAACTCACTTAGATAATACCTTTGATGATACAGTGGTAGCAATACAAGGTTACACAAAATATAGAAATGCCAATGGTGGAGGTGTTGCTGTTTTAAATTCAGAACCACATTCCTGTAAAGATTAGAGAGGATCTCATGTTAAATACTGTTGAAGTAATATGGCTACAGGTTAATCTGCCTCACCTAAAGCCCATGCTGGTGGGAAGCTGCTATAGACCACCAAGTGCTGACAGTCAGTATCTGGATAACATGTGTGAAATGCTTGATAACGTATGTGATGTCAACAGAGAGGTATATTTTCTGGGTGATTTCAATATTGACTGGCTTTCATAAAGCTGCCCACTCAAGAAAAAGATTCAAACTGTAACAAGTGCCTGCAACCTGGTTCAGGTTATCAGTCAACCTACCAGGATAGTTACAAACAGCACAGAAATGAAATCATCAACATGTATTGATCACATCTTCACTAATGGGGCGGCAGGGTAGCCTAGTGGTTAGAGCGTGTGACTAGTAACCGGAAGGTTGCGAGTTCAAACCCCCGAGCTGACAAGGTACAAATCTGTCGTTCTGCCCCTGAACAGGCAGTTAACCCACTGTTCCTAGGCCATCATTGAAAATAAGAATTTGTGCTTTACTGACTTGCCTGGTTAAATAAAGATAAAATAAATAAAAAATGCTTCAGAAACTTGCTTGAAAGCAGTATCCATATCCATCGGATGTAGTGATCACAATATAGTAGCCATATCTAGGAAAACAAAGTTCCTACGGCAGGGCATAATATAGTGTTTAAGAGGTCATACAAGACGTTTTGTAGTGGTTCCTACGTTGTTGAATGGTTATATTTGTTGGTCCTGGTGTGTAATGATGAGCAAACAGACACTGCACTTGACACATTCATGAAATAGGTTATTCCAGTTACTAATAAGCATGCACCCATTAAGAAAATTACTGTAAAATCCCCGTGGAATAATGAGGAATTTAAACATTTAATGGTTGAGAGGGTTGAGGCAAAAGAAATGGCAAATAAGTCTGGATGCACAACTGATTGGCAAATGTATTGCAAATTGAGAAATCATGTGACTAAACTGAATAAAAAGAAGAAACTACACTATGAAACAAAGAATATATCTGACCAAATTATGAAGGAGAAGCATTGCAATTTAAAATTCTGTAAAATGAGTGTGGAAGACGTGAAACAATTATTGTTGTCTATCAACAATGACAAGCCACCCGGGTCTAACAACTTGGATGGAAAATTACTGAGGATTATAGTGGATGACATTGCCACTCCTATTTGCCATATTTTCAATTTAAGCCTACTAGAATGTGTGTGCCCCCAGGCTTGGAGGGAAGCAAAAGTCATTCCGCTACCTAAGAATATTAAAGCCCCTTTTACTGGCTCAAATAGCAGACCAAAAAATAGTTTGACCAGATACAATGCTACTTTACAGTAAACAAATTGACAACAAACTTTCAGCATGCTTATAGGAAAGGACATTCAAAAAACACAGCACATACACAAATGACTGATGATTGGCTGAGAGAAATTGATGATAAAACGTTTGTGTGGGCTGTTTTGTTTGACTTTGACATTATCGATTATAGTCTGCTGCTGGATAAAACTTATGTGTTACGGCTTTACACCCCCTGCTATATTGTGGGAGGGAGTTACCTGTCTAACAGAACACAGAGGGTGTTATTTAATGGAAGCCTCTCCAACATAATCCAGGTAGAATCAGGAATCCCCCAGGGCAGCTGTCTAGGCCCATTACTTTTTTCAATCTTTATTAATGACATGCCACTGGCTTTGATAATTGCCAGAGTGTCTATGTATGAGGATGACTCAACACTATACATGTGAGCTACTACAGTGACTGAAATGACTGTGTTAGAGCTAAGTAGCCTATTTGTATACAATAACCAGAGCATTATTAGTTGAATTATTAGTGTGAAGCCATTATTGGAGATGAATACCCCAACAAATAAGTTAGTCATAAATATTTCTATAACTAAATTCACTGTATTTGGGAAAAATCATTCACTAAACTCTAAACCTCAACTAAACATTGTAATACATAATGTAGAAATTGATCAAGTTGAGGTGACTAAACTGCTTGGAGTAACCCTCGATTGTACACTGTGTCATGGTCAAAACATATTGATACAACAGTAGCTAAGATGGGGAGAAGTATGTCCATAATAAAGCGCTGCTCTACCTTATTAACAGCACTGTCAACAAGGCAGGTCCTACAGGACCTAGTTTTGTCCCACCTGGACTACTATTAGTCGTGTGGTCAGGTGCCACAAAAAAGGATATTGCAATTGGCTCAGAACAGGGCAGCACAGCTGGCCCTTGGATGTACACAGAGAGCTAATATTAATAATATGCATGTCAATCTCTCCTGGCTCAAAGTGGAGGAGAGATTGACTTAATCCCTACCTGTATTTATGAGAGGTATTGACATGTTGAATGCACCGAGCTGTATGTTTCAATTACTGGCGCACAGCTCGGACACCCATGCATACCCCACAAGACATGCCACAAGAGGTCTCTTTATAGATTTATTTATAAAACCCTTCTTACATCAGCTGATGTCACAAACTGCTGTACAAAAACCCAGTCTAAAACCTCAAACAGCAAGCAATGCAGGTGTAGAAGCACGGTGGCTAGGGAAAACTCTCTAAAAAGGCCAGAAACAAGGAAGGAACCTAGAGAGGAACCAGGCTATGAGGGGTGGCCAGTCCTCTCCTGGCTGTGCCGGGTGGAGATTATAACAGAACATGGCCAAGAAGTTAAAATGTTCATAAATGACTAGCATGGTCAAATAATAACAATCACGGTAGTTGTCAAAGGTACAGCAAGTCAGCACCTCAGGAGTAAATGTTAGTTGGCTTTTCATAGCCGATCATTAAGAGTATCTCTACCGCTCCTGCTGTCTCTAGAAAGTTGAAAACAGCAGGTCTGGGACAGGTAGCACGTCCGGCGAACAGATCAGGCAGGCAGAACGGTTGAACCTGGAGCAGCAGCATGGCCAGGTGGCCTGGGGACAGCAAGGAGTCATCATGCCAGGTAGTCCTGAGCCATGGTCCTAGGGCTCAGGTCCTCCGAGAGAGAGAAAGAAAGAGAGAAAGAGAGAATTAGAGAGGGCATACTTAAATTCACACAGGACACCGGATAAGACAGGAGAAGTACTCCAGATATAACAAACTGACCTTAGACCCAGACACAAACTACTGCAGCATAAATACTGGAGGCTGAGACAGGAGGGGTCGGGAGACACTGTGGCCCCATCCGATGATACCCCCGGACAGGGCCAAACAAGAAGGATATAACCCCACCCACCTTGCCAAAGAAGAGCCCCCACACCACTAGAGGGATATCTTCAACCACCAACCTACCATCCTGAGACAAGGCAGAGTATAGCCCACAAAGATCTCCGCCATAGCACAACCCAAGGGAGGGCACCAACCCAGACAGGAAGATCACGTCAGTGACTCAACCCACTCAAGTGACGCACCCCTCCTAGGGACGGCATGAAAGAGCACCAGTAAGCCAGTGACTCAGCCCCTGTAATAGGGTTAGAGGCAGAGAATCCCAGTGGAGAGAGGGGAACCGGGCAGGCAGAGACAGCAAGGGCGGTTCGTTACTCCAGAGTCTTTCCGTTCACCTTCACACTCCTGGGCCAGACTACACTCAATCATATGACCCACTGAAGAGATGAGTCTTTAGTAAAGACCTAAAGGTTGAGACCGAGTCTGCGTCTCTCACATGGGTAGGCAGGCCATTCCATAAAAATGGAGCTCTATTGGAGAAAGCCCTGCCTCCAGCTGTTTGCTTAGAAATTCTAGGGACAATTAGGAGGCCTGCGTCATGTGACCGTAGCATACGTGTAGGTATGTACGGCAGGACCAAATCGGAAAGATAGGTAGGAGCAAACCCATGTAATGCTTTGTAGGTTAGCAGTAAAACCTTGAAATCAGCCCTTGCCTTGACAGGAAGCCAGTGTAGGGAGGCTAGCACTGGAGTAATATGATAATTTTTTAAAATTCTAGTCAGGATTCTAGCAGCCGTATTTAGCACTAACTGAAGTTTATTTAGTGCTTTATCTGGGGAGCCGGAAAGTAGAGCATTGCAGTAGTCTAACCTAGAAGTAACAAAAGCATGGATTAATTGTTCTGCATCATGTTTTGACAGAAAGTTTCTGATTTTTGCAATGTTACGTAGATAGAAAAAAAGCTCTCCTTGAAACAGTCTTGATATGTTTGTCAAAAGAGAGATCAGGGTCCAGAGTAACGCCGAGGTCCTTCACTTCCTTTGAGATGACTATACAACCATCAAGATTAATTGTCAGATTCAACAGAAGATCTCTTTGTTTCTTGGGACCTAGTACAAGCATCTCTGAGTTTAAAAGTAAAATGTTTGCAGCCATCCACTTCCTTATGTCTGAAACACAGGCTTCCAAGAAGAGCAATTTTGTGGCTTCACCATGTTTCATCGAAATGTACAGCTGTGTATCATCCGCATAGCAGTGAAAGTTAACATTATGTTTTCGAATGACATCCCCAAGAGGTAAAATATATAGTGAAAACAATAGTGGTCCTAAAACAGAACCTTGAGTAACACCGAAGTTTACAGTTGATTTGTCAGAGGACAAACTATCCACAAACTGATATCTTTCCTACAGGTAAGATCTAACCCAAGCCAGAACTTGTCCGTGTAGACCAATTTAGGTTTCCAATTTCTCCAAAAGAATGTGGTGATCGATGGTATCAAAAGCAGCTCTAAGGTCTAGGAGCACGAGGACAGATGCAGAGCCTCGGTCTGACGCCATTGAAAGGTAATTTACCACCTTCCCAAGTGCAGTCTCAGGGGTCTAAAACCAGACGGAAGCGTTTTGTATACATTGTTTGTCTTCAGGAAGGCAGTGAGTTGCTGCAAAACAACTTTTTCATTTTTTTCCTGAGAGGAATGGGAGACTCGATATAGGCTGATAGTTTTTAAAATGTTTTCTGCATCAAGGCATCAAGGTTTGGCTTTTTCAAGAGAGGCTTTATCACTGCCCCTTTTCGTGAGTTTGGTACACATCCGGTGGATAGAGAGCTGTTTATTATGTTCAACATAGGAGGGCCAAGCATAGAAAGCAGCTCTTTCAGTAGTTTAGTTGGAATACTCCAGATTCCCCAGTTTAAATCAAGACGATATTATGTACAATGTTTAATATTCACACAATTACCCCAATAATGTAAGAGTTAATTTGCAGTTTGTTTATGCAGCTTGAAGGTTTAGAGGCAACGATTAAGAGATATAGTACTAAAAACTTGACTGTCTCCCTTGATCCTAGGTCCTGGCAGAGTTGTGCAGACTCGGGACAAATGAGCTTTGGAGGAATACGCAGATTTAAAGTGGAGACCGTAATTTGCTTTCTAATGATCATGATCTTTTCCTCAAAGAAGTTCATGAATTTACGGTACTGTCTTTCCAAGCTAGTCGGAAGACTTCCAGTTTGATGTGACGTCATTTCCATTCCAATTTTCTGGAAGCTTGCTTCAGAGCTTGGGTATTTTCTGTATACCAGGGAGCTAGTTTCTTATGACAAATATTTTTAGTTTTTAGGGGTGCGACTGCATCTAGGGTATTCCGCAAGGTTAAATAGATTTCTTCAGTTAGGTGGTTAACTGATTTTTGTCCTCTGATGTCCTTGGGTAGGCGGAGGGAGTCTGGAAGGGCATATAGGAATCTTTGGGTTGTCCGAGAATTTATGGCATGACCTTCTATGATCCTTGGTTGGGGTCTGAGCAGATTATTTGTTGCGATTGCAAACGTAATAAAATGGTGGTCCGATAGTCCAGGATTATGAGGAAAAACATTAAGATCCACAACATTTATTCCACGGGACAAAACTAGGTCCAGAGTATGACTGTGGCAGTGAGTCGGTCCGGAGACATGTTGGACAAAACCCACTGAGTCGATGATGGCTCCGAAAGCCTTTAGGAGTGGGTCTGTGGACTTTTCCATGTGAATATTAAAGTCACCCAAAATTCGAATATCATCTGCCATGACAATAAGGTCCGATAGGAATTCAGGGAACTCAGTGAGGAATGCTGTATATGGCCTAGGAGGCCTGTAAACAGTAGCTATAAAAAGTGATTGAGTAGGCTGCATAGATTTCATGACTAGAAGCTCAAAAGACGAAAACGTCTGAGGTTTTTTGTAAATTGAAATTTGCTATCATAAATGTTAGCAACACCTCCTCCTTTGCGGGATGCATGGGGGATATGGTCACTGGTGTAACTAGGAGGTGAGGCCTCATTTAACACAGTAAATTCATCAGCCTTAAGCAATGTTTCAGTCAGGCCAATCACATCAAGATTATGATGTGATCTATGTAGTACTCTATGTAGTACTGTGAGCCTTCCATAGTCATAACAGACTATGGGAGGCACACAGTACTACATAGAGCCATGACTACATAGAACTCTATTCCACATCAAGTAACTGATGCAAGTAGTGAAATTGGATTTAAAAACAGATTAAATAAATAAACATTATGGAACAGCAGAGACTGTGAAGCAACACAAACATAAGCACAGACACATGGATTTTGTACTGTATATATGTGGTAGTGATTGAGCAGGGGAATAAGGGCACACAGTGTGTTGTGAAATCAGTGAATGTATTGTAATGTTTTTAAAATTGTATAAACTGCCTTAATTTTGCTGGACCCCAGGAAGAATAGCTGCTGTCTTGGCAGTAGCTAATAGGGATCCATAATAAATACAAATACAAATGTCATAAAAGTACTTAATGGCATTAATGGCATTTTTGACTCTGAGTTTCACTTCTTGACAATGATTTATCTTCCATGTTCAATTGATGCTGTCTGTCTGCCAATGTCTTAGGCTGTATCGAACAAGTCTAGACACATGATTTATCAATGCTAATATTGAGGCTTAAATGATAGGTGTTGAGTATTTTATCTCCACTGAAAACGCACCTTTATAAGTGTTGTTAATGGCCCCACTTTCTCTCATGTCGAGAGACAAAGCCAGAGGCCAGACATACATTCAACTCTGAATACAGGGTCGCCAAATGAATTAGCTTATGCAACCAGGGTTAGTTATTTTTACATGGCAGCTAATAAAATAAACATATTCATTTGCTTTGAGTCCTGCTGGCCTCAATTAAGTTAGTGCTGTACGTGTCTATCAAAGCGAGCGAGCAAACGCCTGGGGATGATGGTGACGGGGCCAAAACGACAAGTGGCAATTATCACCATACTTCCCGATTGCATTCAGATGATTATTCTGTGCCATGGTAACGGTGCGTCTCTGGGTATTAATGTCAAAATAACAAACTAATGAACGTTTCCTCCCCAGAGTTGCCGCTTACCTTTGATTGCGCCTACAATTTAGATATAATCTACCTGTCATGTATACTCCCTCTCCGGCCTCTAGGTCATCAGGCTGCTGATTATCCTGCACACCTGTCACCATTGTCTCGCGCGTCGATGTGTTGTTTGTGGTACGTGTTTATTGTTTCATTTATTTATTAAAACACTCACTCCCAGAACTTGCTTCCCGGCTCTCAGCACACTCGTTACGCTACCTTTTTAAAAAGCTGTCTTCCTGTCTGGGCATCAAGATATGGTTCCTT
Source organism: Oncorhynchus keta (assembly GCF_023373465.1). NCBI lineage: Eukaryota > Metazoa > Chordata > Actinopteri > Salmoniformes > Salmonidae > Oncorhynchus > Oncorhynchus keta. Next base: position 28,732,640 of record NC_068426.1, read on the forward strand.
TCTTAGCTCCCAGTAAATAGCTTTTTGGCAAGGAACAAAATGAAAGAATCTCTTATGGGAGCCAGTGATTCATATTCATAATGTAGGATCACTGTCATGACAGTGATATCAGAGTTTGCTTCTTTCAGACTCTGATGGCATTTCTATCCACAGCAGTTGTCCACTCCACATGTAGCCTATCAATGTTCTTTGATCTCTGCTTCCCTCTGCCAAAGCTAATCCACTTCATTTGGAGCTGGTATGGGAGTCTCAAGGTGTTACATCAACGACTTAATATGATGTCCATCCACAAATTAAATTCAACCTATATACCCATTGCCAACAGGGTCTCACCACTCAGTATTTTCCAGACCCAGATGCTGGTATGAAATCACATTGATGAGGAGGGAGTAGACCCCCTGGCCTACCTGGTTTACACCCACCTTGTTTACGCCCCTTGCTTATGAACCATGCTATAACGCCAGCAGCCAAATGTATCCTTTACTCAGGGTTATCTGTCTTACAGTAGGTAATGACTGCAGATGACAGTTTAGACTTGATCTGAGCTCTCTCTCTCTGACTGCCTGCCATTATAATGACTGAGGGAGCGAGAGAGCGGTAGAGCGGGAGGGAAAAGAGTACTGCGGGTTAGACTTCACTCTCCACTTGTCTGGAAAGGTCTTGGTCAGAGACTGATAAATGTTAATTACTGGACCTGACATTAGCAGACAGAGGCCAGAGTACAGGCACACGGGCTGCAGAGTGCCCTGGTATGAAAGGGAATTTCTGTATGTGTGTGTGTTTCTCTCTCTGTATATTTTATCTTTTTTTTTACTATGCTTGCAAGACGAGTAACCTTGCCTTATACGTGAATACTCGTGTTAGCTCCCTGAGGTAATACCTAGGCTTTAGCTCAATAGGCTAACTTTAGGCTAACCCCTATCTTAGCCTAGCTTAGCCTATTGAGCTCTAACCCACATTGAAAGTACAGTGGTAAGATGACACGAGGACCTTAAGCCTCTGAAGTTTTCACATCAAACGTCTTCCTGTCCAGACATCCGAAGACATCAGCATACTTGTCAAGTTGCTGCATACCCTCCATTCCCCCCATCCATCTAGTAATTGATACAGATTGAGATAACAGTCTCTCAGGTGGAATCAGACCAATACAGCAGCACCTGTCTTATGCAGCTCATCAATACTTTAACGATTTAGTTTCTGGGTGAACATGGCCTCTGTGAACCAGCGGGTAGCAGAAGGACTGCTAAACACAGCCAAGTGCTGTCAGGAGATGTACTTGCTCCCCACGTCCCAGATACTCAAAGAGCCACTCCGATGCTACAGTCAGTCAAGCCTCTGAGTCAGACAGACAATAAAGTTCAGTCCACAGAATCAAGATGGCTGTCCTTTTCATTCAGTCACTTACCCTGCATGAAGTTTGTCAGAGTGACATACCAGAAGTGTGCACTGAGCAGGGTATGTCAATTAAGACATGATGAGGATTAGGACTTATGATGGGTAAGTATGTTTTTCTGACTCTGTGTGCGGATTTGTTCCCTTCATCCTATTTTGGGAGGTGATCTCACAGCGATCAGCCTTCCACTCCAAAGCCATTCATGTTTTTTTAGATCAAGGGTTCTTGTGAGGCAATGTTTAGCAGCCCTGCTACCATTAAAGTAATGGACAAAGTGCATCTCTCTATGCTCTATGAAAGAGGACACCAAACAACATCACCACTCAGTTGTTTCGGCAAACAAAGAAATGAAAGGGGAAGGAGAGCAGAGGAAAGAACACATTCCCCTCCAAATTCACACACGTCATTCCTCCTGTGACGGCCAGCAATTGCCTGTTAGCTCAGCAGAGACCCCAATTTTTAGCTCCAGGACGGTGACAATTTGAAAAAAATGAAAAAGTAGATTGTGCTGATTTATAGGCCCATTTAACCATGTCGCGCACCCTAGTTTGAAAGGTCTGTGGATTGTGTTCAAACAAAGATGTCATACAGTATCTGAATTCCTCCATCTTTATGCACCTTTGCCATTATAGTATTATTTGATCTGCAGTATTCTACTGCTATTTATTCTGTGAAAAATTATATTTATTTGTTAATATTATCTTCTGATTCTAATTATTATGTGTTTTAACTATATGCAATGTATTAGCTTCGGTAGGTATATCTAGATGTCTGATTACACGATCTGATGGAATGGCTTGTCCTGCACTTTGTAAAAACCCAGAGTGCAATGAACGAATGTTGGAAAAATATATTGGTTCCTTTCTAAACATAGCAATGTGAATTCAAAGAGAACTCGGAGCACAAAATAGATGAGGGGAACTGGCAAAAGAGTTGAGTCCTCATTCAAATGTGAGGGCAAGATAACTTAGTTCTTTATCTTAGTTTTTTTTACACCAGAGTTCACTTTAAAGAGTACTAAAACAGGTTATTGTAAAGAGGACTATATGTGAAAACACCCAAAGTGAAGTATAGACAGCTCACAGTGGTTGTCAGTGCTTGTACAATGAGCCTTTATCCTATAGGGGGCACTGTTGAATCTTCTGAAGGTCCCGTACTGAGACCGACACAACAGGTTATACGCAACTGTAAGGATTTATGTCGCATATATCATAGCTGCTCTGTGTTGAACTGGTGAGAGAAAGGCATTTTAATAATGTAGGATGAAAAATAGAGGGATTGTAATGGCGATTCAAACTCAAAATGACCGGAGAGTTGAGGTGAAGGGAACCATTGCAAAGTGATCATTTCTGGGTGTCAATTTAACACGTGCTTTCCCTCCCCTATTCAGTGCCTTAGTTAATTACAACCCTACAACATGCTTAATTAATATTAATACAATAATTAAAGTATGTTGGAAATTAGGCTACATATGGTCAATTTGCGTGCACGTCACACCTCGTACTCAGAATTTACCAATCCGGTGTGAGCGTTCTATCTCATTTGGTTTCTCTGCGGAGCCCGCAGATCATGAATCACTAACTGCCATCGTTGCAGAGTGGTGAGAGGAACACGAGATGAATTCAACAATATTCACTTATTTAACAGACGAAAAGTAGGACTATTAAAAGCATGATGTTATCTTATGATAGCATAACTGTCGTAGTGATTAACCCCTGAGGGCGAAATTAATGAATTACAAATGAGCTGGACACATAAAATCTTAGTTTACTCAGGTAGAGAGTATTTTACCGCTGAAGATCTGTCCACATACCGTGTTGAAAACGTAGATACAGAATTATTATAGAGAAATTATATGAATTGATTTGGAAAGACACTCGACGTACCCTATGCGTAAAAGACTGTAGGCTACGACGCACAACTAAAAATGGACCAGCAGAAAACAATTGAAGGGCATTTTACAAAAATGAACATTATATTTAATGAATGGTAAATATTAGAGCGTTTTCATGAGTTGTTTTTGCAATACAAAAAATAACTGCAGCGTGTTATGTCAAAGACCAGCGTCGGGAGGCACAACCAGTGATGTAGGAATCATAATCTGCGCAACGGACACACCTGTAATCAACCGTCAATAAAACATACACAAGGTAACACTAAACCGGGCCAATTAAACTCTTAAATCATTTAGCCAATGCAACGCGTTGCAGGGAACAAACAATAAACATATTCATTTAGGATAAATTATATTTTGTTGCATCAGGGGTGGATACTGGGACGGACCGTTATTCCCCAGGAGTTGCTCATTTCCCTCCTCCGCACCATTCGAGCAAGACATGTCGCACTGTTTGGGTACCTGTCGTTTCAGCGATGGCTGTTGACTGTCGGACTTTCGCCAGCTTCCAGCAATTGTACTGAGTAGATACATCAATTGTTTAATGAATGGAACACGTTTATCCTGTTAGTATTTGAAAGAGAGGAGAGAAAAGTTTTGTGCAAACTTTTGGCACCTTCCCTCGGGAACGTCGCTAGTGACCGGAGCTGTCTCGCTTTTCCCCCTTTCTGTGCGTCTGGAACTTTCTGATTCATCGGAAGGAAAGATGACTCTTCTCTGCACACTGGGGCTCGCAGCGGTCGTGCTTTTCGGAGGTGAGAAATTCTCATATTCCACATTCATGAATAAGAATAATAGGCTATACTACATTTTCAGCACATGCGCGTCACACACGTTTTCTTTCAGGGGGAAGCGATGCATTCTGTAAAAACTATTTACATCTTATTTAAGTCTGTCTTCAGTTATCAGTATCCATCATGTCCATTATATCCACTATTTAAATTGCCCTTAATGTAGTAGCAATCATATCGACTTTCTCTCAATTATCTACTGGACATAATTTTCTAATGAAAATATATGATCTCAATGTGAGTCATCATGAACAAGGCTAAGAATAGGCATGGGTAACATAAATGTCAAGCTCTTTTTCCTGGAAAGTGGATGACCAAGTTAAATATGGAATAAGAAGGACTGGTTAGATGTGCTTATAAGATAAATGGGAAGTATTATAATCAAGATAGAGATAGAGAGGGAATAAGTAATTTGTTAGACATTGGTAGTGACTGCACTCTACTAAATGTGTAATATTCTAAATTGAGACAGAGAAGAATATCAATATTTCAAGGGCTGTATTGTGGGGATTGTGAATGGAGCTAGATAGCTTTATAATTGTTGCAGGTGTGTCCCACCATGGTTTTGAACCGCAGTCATGTTCTATAAACCTAATGCTGGGCTGAGACTGAGAGGGAGTCTCTGTACTCAGAATGGCTGCTTGTCAAAGCCTGCAGTTGGGAAGAGGGTGTCTGCAGGGCTCTAAATTGCGACCAACTGCATATGTGACTAAATATTTTGCTGTGTGACCAGGAGTTTTATTCTGGGAGCACTGTGCGACTATGAAAACAATCTCCCAGACACAGTCAGTTGCTGTAATGATAAGACATCTGTACCTTTTGTTTCCAAGCTTCCTAAAGAATCAAGCCAGTGCAGATTCGTTAGCGTCATGGTTGCACCAGTACTACAGCAAAAACGGTTTGCACAACCAGGTCTCAACATCTGACCCATATTACCAGCACAACATTTTTATTTTCCTATAGTAGAAAGCTACTGTTTAATCCACCAATTTTTCCATATTTGTGTTTTTTCATCAGAAATTTATATTTAGACTAACCTTTGTGTGTATAAAATATTGCTGTCCTCAGATTTTGAAATAATAGATTTTAGATGTATTACAATTGGGGATTTTGCAAAACTACCTAGTGATAAGTTTGAAAGAAATACATGTCTGTCATTTAACAAACGCATGCCACGATTAGATCTGGGAAAAACACACCAATCTCTTTCATAAGTTCTTTAAACAAAAAAGCTAATTTACCAACATTTCTGAAAATGTGTATATATATATAGCATTTTGGAATGAAATTCTTAATGTTTTCAATACCTTAAATCTGGCCAGTCTCCTGGGATGTGGCAGTGGAAATGAGAAAAGGGCTGAATTGATTCTGTCCTTAGTTGGCTGTCTGCCTCCTGGTGTGTGGAGCCTTAGGGGATGTCCCTGTTCAGTCCCATAGACAGCTCTCCCTGGAGGGGTAGAGGAGCTCTGGGGGCTGGGTGGTCTCTTTTTAAGATTAGGATCACTGTTTTTAATGCTACATGCAGTGAAATGTGTTGTTTTACTGGTAATCCCAGTAGTTTTACTCTAGCAAATTAAGGTTATGGGCACAATAAATATTGTAGGCTCAGGGATTCAAACCAGCAAACGTTTGGGTACTGGCCCAATGCTCTAACTACTAGGCTACCTGCTGCTCATCATCCATACACAGCAAATTGGTCAGTGTTGATTTTTCAGTGTAACAATTCTGTTGATTCAGGAGTGAAATTCACTCGATAAGAGTGAAATGAACACTCAGTGGTGTGAAATACACCCCAGTGTTGGTGTTAATAACCAGAGTTATGGTTTTAGACTGTGGAGAGTAAAGCAGTCCCATCAAAACCCACACCCATCATTATCATATTTCCCAGCATGCTCTACTGCAGGTTGATTTTTCAAGGATTGTTTTTAATATCTGTGTTTTTGCATGTACATTGATTAATTAATCTTATGCTACAAATGATAAGTAACATACAGTTTTCTAAACTAAGCCAATCAGTTAGCTAGATATATTGCAACCGTTATTGAAGTGGTTATTACAGGTTAAATGGTTAAGGAAGTCTTTTTAAAGTTTCCTAATCATTGATAATCTTTCTGAATGTAGGTTGCAGGTGAATAACAATAACTGTTGGATATCCTAACTCTGGCTGGATTCCAATAGTAATTACACATCACTTTGCAAGCCAGCATTATGTGACTTGCAGGCCTGATGTGCCTGTAAACCAGGGGTTTCCTAACATTATTGTGTTAGGATGAAACTAGGCCATCAAACTAACCCACTGGGCACAGACGTCAATTCCACGTCTAAACTCAGCAAAAAAAGAAACGTCCCTTTTTCAGGACCCTGTCTTTCAAAGATAATTAATACAAATCCAAATAACTTCACAGATCTTCATTATAAAGTGCTTAAACACTGTTTCACATGCTTGATCAATGCACCATAAACATTTAGTGAACATGCACCTGTGGAACGGTTGTTAAGACACTAACAGCTTACAGACGGTAGGCAATTAAGGTCACAGTTATCAAAACTTAGGACACTAAAGAGGCCTTTCTACTGACTCTGAAAAACTGACTCTGAACGTATGAGCACTGCAGATGTGGCCAGGGCAATACATTGCAATGTCCGTACTGTGAGATATCTAAGACAGCGCTACAGGGAGACAGGACGGACAGCTGATCGTCCTCACAGTGGCAGACCACGTGTATCAACACCTGCACAGGATCGGTATATACGAACATCACACCTGCGGGACAGGTACAGGATGGCAACAACAACTGCCCGAGTTACACCAGGAATGCACAATCCCTCCATCAGTGCTCAGACTGTCCAGAATAGGCTGAGAGAAGCAGGACTGAGGGCGTGTAGGCCTGTTGTAAAGGCAGGTCCTCAGCAGACATCACCGGCAAAAACGTCGGCTATGGCACAAACTCACCATCGCTGGACCAGACAGGACTGGCAAAAAGTGCTCTTCACTGACAAGTCGCGGTTTTGTCTTACCAGGGGTGATGATCGGATTTGCGTTTATCGTCGAAGGAATGAGCGTGACACCGAGGCCTGTACTCTGGAGTGGGATTGATTTGGAGGTGGAGGGTCCGTCATGGTCTGGGGCAGTGCATCACAGCATCATCGGACTGATCTTGTTGTCATTGCAGGCAATCTCACCGCTGTGCGTTACCTCCCTCATGTGGTACCCTTCCTGTAGGCTCATCCTGACATGACCCTCCAGCATGACAATGCCACCAGACATACTGCTTGTACCGTGCGTGATTTCCTGCAAGACAGGAATATCAGTGTTCTGCCATGAAGAGCCCAGATCTCAATCCCGTTGAGCATGTCTGGGACATGTTGGATTGGAGGGTGAGGGCTAGGGCCATTCCCCCAAGAAATGTCCCGGGACTTGCAGGTGCCTTGGTGGAAGAGTGGGATAACATCTCACAGCAATAACTGGCAAATCTGGTGCAGTCCATGAGGAGGATGTGCACTGCAGTACTAAATGCAGCTGGTTGCCACACCAGATACTGACTGTTACTTTTGATTTTGACCTCCCTTTGTTCAAGGACACATTATTCCATTTCTGTTAGTCACATGTCTGTGGAACTTGTTCAGTTTGTGTCTCAGTTGTTGAATCTTGTTATGGTCAATCAACTATTTACACATGTTAAGTTTGCTGAAAATTAACACATTTGACAGTGAGAGGACATTTCTTTTTTTGCTAAGTTTATTTCCAGTTGGTTCAACGTAATTTCATTGAAATGACACGGAAACAATGTTGATTTAACCAGTGTGTCCCCAGTGGGAAGGCCTGATGATATATGTAATGTATTTTCATATATTGTAATTTAAATTATGCTATTCACCTAGGTACTCATTAGGTGAAAGCCACATGCATTTAAAAAGAAAGAATTTAACAACCATGTCTCTGTCACTAACAAATATAGTCATGGGTAGTAGCTCTATAATTCACTCGAAAAGAAAGGGCACCATGGGAAATATGCAAATGCAGCTTTACACCATAGTGTTAAAACAACACCCAAAATGACTTACTGTAACAGTGTTTTTGTTAAACACTAATACGAGTTACCTCTAGATCAAAATATGGTTGAATAGAAATAGCACTGTATTAATTACCTTACAGTGTCAAATTTGATTCACACTGTCTAGTGTAATGCATTTTTTATGCACTACAGAGTGTTACATGAACATTCAAAATGTAACACTATAATCAGAGTACTTTTTATACTCTGTAGAGTGGGACCATATGCACTTTGAGATAGTGTAAAATCAACTCTTAAGTGTTTCTTTAACACTACAAAATGTTCTGTGCAAAGTAGCACACACACACACACACACATTTTTTCACTGCAGAAGAACAGAGGTCAGACCTATAAGACTGGCTGAACAGTAGAATAAAACAAGCCATGCTTCTTATTGGACTTCATGGTTAGGGAGCAGCATTGTAAAGAGCTGCAAGGAGAGATGGTGTGTAAAAACACCATGAAGGCTGCCGCAGTGGACCAGCACATATAGGACCAGTATTCTACAGAGCAGTTTATAAGCGTCGTAACTGTCACGCCCTGACACTATTTCCGTTTTTATGTCTCTATTTTGGTTTGGTCAGGGCATGAGTTGGGGTGGGCATTCTATGTTGTTTTTCTATGTTTTATTTATCTATGCGTTTGGCCTGGTATGATTCCCAATCAGAGGCAGCTGTCTATCGTTGTCTCTGATTGAGAAGCATACTTAGGTATCCTTTTCCCACCTGGTGTTTGTGGGTAGTTGTTTCCTGTTTTGTGTTTTCACCTTTCAGGACTGTTTTGATTTTTCATTTCTTACATTCACGCTGTTATTTTGTATGTTTGTGTTCGGTGTTAATAAACGATCATGGACACTTACCACGCTGCGTTTTGGTCCGATCCTTCCTACTCCTCATCCGATGAAAACGAAGATCGTTACAGTAACATGGACACACTGGTAATAAACTGGAGGGCATATGTCTTTTGAATTTTTTAATGTATTCTTTATTCTTGAATTTAAAAAAAAAAATTAACTAGGCAAGTGAGTTAAGAACAAATTCTTATTTACAATGACGTCATTATTTACAATGACTACCCCGGCCAAACCCAGGCGAAGCTGGGCCAATTGTGCGCCACTCTATGGGACCCCCAATCCCGGTCGGATGTGATGCAGCCTGGATATTGAGGAGGGTTAAGTACATTAATCTGATTGCCCTTCCTCAAACCAATGCTGATTCCACAGCCTGATTGCTGTAAACCATGAAAATTAGATCAGATTTGAAAATACAATCTATATTTACTTTAATGTGATCTTTCAGATATACAGTAACATCCACCTGTTGGGAAGGTGGAGATAAAGAGGGAGTCGAGAGAGATAATGGAAAGTGAGACAATGAGATAGGCAGCTGCAAGTGCCAATATCTGTACATGCTTACACACACACACACACACACACACACACACACACACACACACACACACACACACACACACACACACACACACACACACACACACACACACACACACACACACACACACACACACACACACACACACACACCTATTACAAGTGATTTCTAGGGCTGTCTGCATGGCCTGGTTAGAGTGATATCAGTCTGCTGACATCATCCCGTTTACTTGGCTTCCCTACAGTAATATGAGAGGACCAAGGGCCTAGACACAGAATGGGATTGACTGTAGAGCATTGTCATTCATTTTCCTAGAGACACCACTGAATAAACCAATAGAGGATAGGAAAAACTGTATTATTTGTTTCACACGAAAAAGCCATATTACAACCTATGTGTTGTGAAAATTGCATTGGTGCTCTATAATCTGTTAGTTCATATGCCTTGCGACTGTGATATATAGGCCTAAAGGCCGAGACAATAAGTTTACACAGTGGCAGAATCAATTCAACCACAGGTTTTGTTTTTTCACAAAACGGGATTGCAACCTCTGTCCGGTGAAGTCCATGACGCATATTGCATGTAATAGACAGTTACATACAGCATGGTCAAGCAAGTTAATGTTTCAGACATTTTTGGACCACTTAAACAACTATTGATTTAGAACCACAGAGAGTTACCACAAGTTCCAAAGAAAACATGAGCTGCCTCCACTATTCCAGCACCATTTCAACTTCAACATTTCAACATCATCAAATCACCTCTGCTTAGTCTAAATCACCACTGTTTAGTCTAAAAGATACCAAAAACTATTTAGTCCTGTCACGAATCTCGCCGAAGATGGCGCTCAGCGGTTGTCGTCGCCGACCTATTAGCTGCAATCGATTCCCTTTCCGTTTGTTTCTGTTTATTGGGTAATTGGGTACACCTGTTTTGAGTTAGTGTTTGTTTGTAGGCTATTTAAGGGCACTCGGCCAGCTGGGTATTTGTGCGGGCTTGTTTTCTGTTATCTGGTGTATGAGTGTAATCAGTATTTTTTCCGGACAGTTTAGTCCGTTGTATTTTGGGACAGGTTGTTTCATGCGCCCTGGTGTTTTGCATGTCGTGGCTCCACAGTCTATGGAATAAAATATCCACGAACTGAATTACCTGCTCTCTGCGCTTGACTCCTCCACTCACCATTGTTAGAAGTTGTAACAGAAGCCCGCACCACTTAAATGGAGTCAGCAGGAGCAGCGACCACCCCTCTCCCAACTATGGAGGAGCGCGTTCATCACCATACAGCTGTCCTCCATCGGATCGGTACAGCGATGGACCAGATGATGGAGAGGATGGCAGGATGGGAGAGGAGTGGTCTACCGACGTCTACCCCAGCTCCCCCACAGACGACGCCACCTACTCCCCCTACGTCGTCCTCTGGGTCCAGCACATTGCGTCTCTCCCCCCGATGGAGTACGATGGAGTGGCGGCTGGGTGCCAGGGATTTTTGCTCCAGCTCGAGCTCTACCTGGCTACCGTGCGTCCGGCTCCCTCGGGTGAGGAGAGTGTAAGTCTCCTGTTTAACGGGTAGGGCCCTTGACTGGGCCAACACTGTCTGGAACAGCCCAGACTCGGCTCGGGACAACTACCTGGAGTTCACATCTAGGGAGACCAGAGGAGCAGGCTCCTCCTGCGTCTATTGTGGACGGAGAGGACACACTTCGGACCGGTGCTGGAGGAGTTCCTCTGGGAGTCGAGCTGGCCGGCGGAACACTTCTCGGCCACACCGGGTGAGCAAGCACCAAACTCACCCAGAGCTCCCTGTTGGTCACATGTTTTTGTTTATTTTTTCCCTGCGTTTTTTCCCTCTCTTCAGCATAAGGCGCTAGTCGATTCAGGCACAGCAGGGATTTTTATGGATCGCGGACTCACCCTTAAATTAGGTATTCCGTTAGTGCAGATAGACCCACCTGTCCCCGTGCACTCCTTAGATAGCCGACCGTTAGGGTCAGGGCTGGTCAGGGAGGCCACGATTCCGCTGGACATGGTAACGCAGGGGGATCTTTGGGAGAAGATCAGTTTCTACCTTATGGATTCACCTGGGTTTCCAGTGGTGTTGGGGGTTCCCTGGCTGGCTATTCACAATCCCCTCATTTCCTGGAAACAGGGGGCTCTTCAGGGGTGGTCAGATGAGTGTTCGGGTAGGTGTATAGGAGTTTCCATCGGTGCCACGACGGTGGAGAGTCCAGACCAGGTTTCCACCGTGCGCATTCCCCCAGAATATGCCGATTTGGCTATCGCTTTTAGTAAAAGAAAAGCGACCAAATTACCACCCCATCGACGGTGGGATTGCGTGATAAACCTCCAGGAGAACGCTGCACTTCCCCAGAGTCACGTGTACCCACTGTCACAGGAGGAGACGTTGGCTATGGAGACATATGTCACGGAAGCTCTGAGACAGGGGTACATTCGGCCCTCCATGTCACCCGTCTCCTCGAGTTTCTTTCTTGTGAGGAAAAAGGAGGGAGGTCTGCGTCCGTGCATTGATTATCGAGGTCTCAATTCGATCACAGTGGGTTTTAGTTATCCTCTACCTCTCATCGCTACGGCGGTGGAATCATTCCACGGAGCGCGTTTCTTCACAAAACTGGACCTCAGGAACGCTGTTCACTGAGGCTCCCGTGTTGGCGCATCCGGACCCTTCGTTAGCATTCATAGTGGAGGTGGATGCGTCCGAGGCTGGGGTTGGAGCCGTGCTGTCTCAGCGCTTGCGCACACCACCGAAGCTCCGTCCCTGTGCTTTCTTTTCTAAGAAGCTGGGTCCGGCGGAGCGGAACTATGATGTGGGGGACCGGGAATTACTAGCTATGGTAAAGGCCCTGAAGGTGTGGAGACACTGGCTAGAGCGGGCTAAACACCCTTTCCTCATCTGGACTGACCACCGCAATCTGGAGTATATTCGAGCAGTGAGGAGACTGAATCCGTGTCAGGCTAGGTGGGCCATGTTCTTTACACGCTTTAGATTTACGATCTCTTATAGACCAGGCTCCCTTAACACTAAGGCCGACGCGCTGTCCCGTCTCTATGACACCGAGGACCGGTCCATGGAACCCACTCCCATCCTTCCAGCCTCTCGGCTGGTGGCCCCGGTGGTATGGGAGGTGGACGCGGACATCGAGCGGGCGTTGAGGGTTGAACCTGCGCCTACACAGTGTCCGACCGGTCATAGGTATTGATTCGGTGGGCTCACACACTACCGTCTTCAGGTCATCCGGGGATTGATAGGACAGTGCAGGGTCTTAGGGGGAAATACTGGTGGCCCACCTTAGCTAAGGATGTGAAGCTCTATGTCTCTTCCTGTTCGGTATGCGCCCAGAGTAAGGCTCCTAGGCATCTTCCGAGAGGGAAGTTACAACCCCTCCCGGTTCCACAACAGCCATGGTCTCGGTAGATTTCCTTACTGATCTTCCCCCATCTCAGGGGAACACTACCGTTCTGGTCGTTGTGGATCGGTTCTCTAAGTCCTGCCGTCTCCTCCCATTGCCTGGTCTCCCTACGGCCCTACAGACTGCAGAGGCTCTATTTACCTACGTCTTCCGGCACTATGGGGTTCCAGAGGATATCGTATCCGATCGGGGTCCCCAGTTCACGTCCCGGGTTTGGAAGGAGTTTATGGAGCGTCTGGGGATCTCGGTCAGCCTTACCTCTGGTTATCACCCCGAAAGTAATGGGCAGGTGGAGAGAGTAAACCAGGAAGTGGGTAGGTTTCTGAGGTCGTATTGCCAGGACTGGCCAGGAGAATGGGCGAGGTACGTCCCGTGGGCAGAGTTGGCCCAGAACTCACTTCGGCATTCATCCACGAATATGTCGCCATTCGAATGCGTACTGGGCTACCAGCCGGTCCTGGCTCCGTGGCATAAGAGTCAGACCGAAGCTCCTGCGATGGAGGAGTGGGTACAGCGCCCTAAAGAGACCTGGCAGGCAGTCCAGGATTCTCTCAGGCAGGCCAGTGAACGGCAGAAGAGAGACGCTGACCGCCACGCAGTGAGGCCCCGGTGTTCGCACCAGGGGACAGGGTCTGGCTCTTGACACGAAACCTGCCCCTCCGCCTGCCCTGCCGGAAGCTGGAGCCGCAGTGTGTGGGGCCATTTAAAGTCCTGAGGAGGATAAATGAGGTGTGTTATAGATTGCAACTTCCCTCTTACTATCGCATTAACCCCTCGTTTCATGTGTCTCTCCTCAGGCCGGTGGTAGCTGGTCCCCTACAAGACAATGAGGTACCGGAGGTCCCTCCACCCCCCCTGGACACGTTGACTCACCCTACTTATAATGCGGGTGGAAATGCCACCCTCCTCTCTTTCATGTTGACGATACGGTCTGTCACGCTGTCATAGAGTATGCACTAATATTTTTTTCTCTTGTCCTAGGCTACCTGGCTAACATGCTTGCTCACTAGCCTAACTTTCATTCATGGGCAATGTTAGCTAGTTAACATTAGCCTTCTACATCTAACTACATATTGAACTTCCATACTCTCTGGCCAGGGTCACAACAATGTATGAATTACTGGGTGGATCAGAATCGCCACCAGTACAAATAATTCATTAATGGATCTCCCGAGTGGTGCAGTGGTCTAAGGCTCTGCATCACAGTGCTAGCTGTGCCACTAGAAATTCTGGGTTTGAGTCCAGGCTCTGTCGCAGCCGGCCGCAGCCAGGAGGCCCATGGGGCGGTGCACAATTGGCCCAGTGTTGTTTGGGTTAGGGAGGGTTTGGCCAGCAGGGATATCCTTGTCTCATCGTGCACTAGTGACTCCTGTGGTGGGCCGGGCGGAGTGCATGCTGACAGTCGCCAGGTGTATGGTGTTTCCTCTGACACATTGGTGGGGTTGACTTCTGGGTTGGCTGGGCAGTGTGGCTTGGTTGGGTTGTGTTTTGGAGGACGCACGGCTCTCGACCTTCGCCTCTCCTGAGTCCGTACGGGAGTTGCAGTAATGAGACAAGACTGTAACTACTACCAATTGGATACCACAAGATTGGGGAGGATAAAAAATAAAAAATAAGTAAAACCACAAGTCTAAATCCCTATCTCCATTGATGACTAATTTAGGAAAGGCCAAATTTTAGCTAGCCACCGGAGAACAACAACACAATTCTAGTTTTTCTGTCAATTAAGTTTACTTGGCTTCCCTACATGCTCTCAATGATATTTGGTAGGAGTGAGGCCAAAATCCAAGCTGGCTTCCCTTGACACTTTTTTTTGGTGCACCAGGACCATTCTCAGTTTAGCTCAACGCTGATTGCAAATTTTTTATACTTTTTTTATCAAGGGAGGCCAAATGCTCACTGGCTTCCCTTGCATTCAATGCTACCGGCGGCACCAATGTCATACTCATTTGGACCAGACAGCATCAGGTAGAGGCTGCCTACACGTAGAGAGACAGAGGGGCACTGTTGTTCTCGCTCGGCTGCTATCTCCTGTGAGGTACATCCAGCCTCTTGTGAATTGAAGGAAAATTATGAAACACAGTGAGACAAAAGATAAATTATTTTATGTTTTAAATTTTAAAATACATTTATTTGGGGGGAAGCCTGGCTTCTCTTGCCATACATGAATGCACGCCACGGCTTGGTTGTTTGCTGTCTGAGCTCTGGGAGTCTGAAGGAACATTGTGAATACGGCAGACGTCTCCCCCGGATGGGTCTGGGGGCTTGGAACCTCCATGCTGCTCCCCACACACTCATCTCGGTGGGAAAACAACATTAAAGCCCACCAGGCGAGAGAACACACCACGGGAGGTCTGGAGGCATTATCATAGGTAACGGAGCATTAGTTAAAGGACTGACCAGCTGTAAGTAGCGGTCGTATCAGCAGCAGTCTCATTGCCAAAACTAAGACCTTTGCCGAAACAGACAGTTCTGCCAAGATGTTCTGAGGAGTTAGAGAGGAAAGAGAGGACGGCTTGACGTCACTCTCTCACCTGAGTATTTTGGCTTGCTATTTTCAGATGATCTAATTGTGTCGTTTTGTCAACTATGTGTGTGTTTTCTATCCATGTTCGCTCCTCTCCCTGTAGGTTTTACAGAAGTTCCCCACCCCATAGCTGCAACCCTTCTAATTTAGTCAAAGCTCGTATCCTCTACAAGACCATGGTGCTTGCCTACGGATCAGCAAGGGGATCTGCCCCTACATACCTTCAGGCTATGCTCAAAACCTCCGTTCTGCCTTATCTGTCATCTTGGTCATTCCACACCTACGGTGGCTCAGCTCCCGCTCAGCACGGTCAAAGCTCTTCTCCTTCCTGGCACCCCATTGGTGGAACGAGCATCCCCCTGAAGATAGAAAAGCAGAGTCCCTGCCCATCTTACGAAAACAATTGAAACCTATTTATAGAGCATCTTAAATAAGACATCTATCTTATCTCCCCCATTATTTATTTTTTTACTAAATAAAATAAATCAATTGCACTTTTCTTTTCCTACAAGCACTGAATGTGCTGATAACTTCTGTATTGAGGAAAAATGTAATTACTATCTTAAGATGAATGCACTTATTGTGAGTCGTTTTGAATAAAAGCATCTGCTAAATGACTAAAATATGATACCACACATCTACACAACCAGGACTAATAGACAGGGAGACATTAGCCAATCAAGGCTTAGATAACTCATACACTGCCTGGAAAGAATGACGGAGGGATCACTGATTCTCCTCTCCTCCGCTGGCAGCTCTAATCCCTGAGGAGCTACCTGATCTTTTCCCTCTTCTGTCTGTCCTTGTTGTTTTAATTCCCTGTTGAGTTGGACTCACACGCTTTGACTGTAAGTGAACTGCATGAGTTTTAGAGGAACACGTCAGAGAACGGTTTTCTTTTGAAGGAGACAGATTTCTGTTCTTCTCAAAGTAGAAGTAGTTCAACCAACCAGGATTTGAAATACATAGATCCTGTGGTGTGCTTCTATGTCAGCAGTCCCATAACAACTACACGTCACGTTTATATTTTCATTAGATTTTTTTATCTCACCTTTAACTCTGTAATTTTGGAAATGAACCCATACGTAAGGATTTCACTGTTAGTCTACACCTGTTGTCTACGAAGCATGTGACAAATACAATTAGATTGGATGTTATCAATGTTATCTATCCCCACAGAGCAGGATGTTGTTGGGCTTCAGGCATCAAGTTCAACATGACCTTGTGATTGATAATGGCTTTGAATGGTTCTGTAAGCTGGCATTAAATAATGGTCTGTTCCCGTGGAACACCAGTGGTTATTGTTACATGTCCCAAGTGGTGCAGCGGTCTAAGGCACTGCATTGCAGTGTTAGAGGTGTCACTACAGACCCTGGTTCGTTCCCAGGGTGTCACAACTGGCTGCGGTGGCGAGTCACAGAAGGTGGCGCACAGTTGGTTTGGCCTGGGGGGGTAGGGTGTCATTGTAAATACACTTTTTTTTCTTGATTGTCTTGTTCCTAGACTCAAGTAATTCTGAGCTATTTCCTATCAATTGATTTCCCACCAGGTTCATCAAATGTTAGAGAATGAAAAAATGTAAACTCCTTCAAAAGTTCAACCTAACAAAACAAAACTCCACAACACATTTTTGTACCAAGAAGAAAAATGTAGACAGGTGAATTTAAATTTCAAACTTGATAGAGGCTCAGGAAATTAACCGGGGACCCGAGGGAGGATATTTCACACTTTAAAAAATGTGATTCCCAAACCAAGACGCAATTCCCTTACCAATTTTTAGCAACACTGCCTCGAGAGGTTCAGTAAACATCCACCAATACAGATGATATTAGAAATGGTTATTGCTCCATAAACCTACATTCGTATGTGTTAACCAACTGAACCGCATATATGGATTTGGAGCATGGATACATAAATTGGAACCTGTATAATAGGGTGTGCCAGGCAGCTGGCGGGTGATAGATAATGTACTCTAAAATCTGGAAGGATTCAACAGCTATTTCTTCAATATACTTACACTGAGTGTACAAAACATTAGGAGCACCTTCCTAATATTGAGTTGCACCCACTTTTGCCCCCAGAACAGCCTCAATTCGTCAGGGCATGGACTCTACAAGGAGTCGAAAGCGTTCCACATGCATGCTGGCCCATGTTGACTCCAATGCTTCCCGCAGTTGTGTCTGATTGGCTGGATTTCCTTTGGGTTGTGGACCATTCTTTATACACACGGGAAACTGTTTAGCGCGGAAAAACCCAGCAGCGTTTTTTGCAGTTCTTGACATACTCAAATCGGTGCACCTGGAACCTATCACCATACCCTGTTCAAAGGTACTTAGACTTTTGTCTTGCCCATTCACCCTCTAAACTGTCTCCTCCCCTTCATTGACACTGATTGAAGTGGATTTACCAAGTGATGTCAATAAGAGATCATAGTTTTCACCTGGATTCACCTGGTCAGTCTGTCATGGAAAGAGTAGGTGTTCCTAATGTTTTGTACTCTCAGTGTATGTTGAACCCTATAACTCCTGTCAATGAGACCATACCCATGGAGGTTAGAGTTTTGTGCAGGCCTTTTTACCTGTAGTTTGGTGTAGCCTATAATGTTTGTTTACTCCTCAGCAGAGTACATTAGATATAAGAATAAGATATACTGATCGATGTGCACACCCACGGCCAGTCTGGGTTATAAAATGGCGCCGGAGGAGATGGCCACCGTTTTACGGTCTCCTAACCAATTGTGCTATTACGTGTTTTTTTCGCGATATTTGTAAATCATTTTGTACATAATGTTTCTGCAACCGTATCTTACGGCAGAAAAGAGCTTCTAGATATCAGGACAGCGATCACTCACCTCGGATTAGACAAAGATTTCTTCAACAACAACAACAACAGCAGCAAGCAGGACTCACACAGTATTCTCCAAACACCACACAGGGCAGACATCCCAATTATTTGCAAAAGGAAGCGATGCAGAGGAAGAAGAGCCGGATGCCTCGTCCGGACCCGCAGAAGACAACTAGGAAAGCTGCCGTTACCGTCAATATTACTCGCCAATGTGCAATCATTGGACAATAAACTAGACGAGGTACGATCACGAATATCCTACCAACGGGACATCAAAAACTGTATTATCCTATGTTTCCGGGAATCGTGGCTGAATGACGATATGGATATTCAGCTGGCGGGATACACGCTGCACCGGCAGGGTAGAACAGCACACTCTGGTAAGAGGAGTGGGGGCCGTCTGTGCATATTTGTAAACAACAGCTGGTGCACAAAATCTAAGGAAGTCTCTAGATTTTGATTTAGAGTATATTGTGATAAATTGCAGGCCACACTACTTGCCTAGAGAGTTCTCAGCTATACTTTTCGTTGCTGTTTATTTACCACCACAGACAGATGCCGGCACTAAGACCGCACTCAGCCAGCTGTATAAGGAAATAAGCTAAAAGGAAACCACTCACCCAGAGGCAGCACTCCTAGTGGCCGGAGACTTTAATGCAGGGAATCTTAAATCAGTTCTACCAAATCTCTATCAACATGTTAAATGTGCAACCAGAGGTAAAAAAAATTGTAGCTCACCTGTACTCCACACACAGAGATGTGTACAGAGCTCTCCCTCGCCCTCGATTTGGTAAATCCAACCACAACTCTATCCTCCTGATTCCTGCTTACGAGCAAAAATTAAAGCAGGAAGCACCAGTGACTCGGTCTATAAAAAAAAAGGTCAGATGAAGCAGATGCTAAACTACAGGACTGTTTTGCTATCACAGACTGGAACATGTTCCGGGATTATTCCGATGACATTGAGGAATACACCACATCAGTCACTGGCTTTATCAATAAGTGCATTAAAAGCATCGTCCCCACAGTGACTGTACGTACATACCCCAACCAGAAGCCATGGATTACAGGCAACATTCGCACTGAGCTAAAGGGTAGAGCTGCCGCTTTCAAGGTGCGGGACTCTAACCCGGAAGCTTATAAGAAATCCCGCTATGCCCTGCGATGAACCATCAAACAGGCAAAGCATCGAGGCATGCATGAGAGCATCAGCTGTTCCGGACGACTGTGTGATCACGCTCTCCGTAGACGATGTGAGTAAGATCTTTAAACAGGTCAACATACACAAGGCTGCGGGGCCAGACGGATTACCAGGACGTGTGCTCTGGGCATGTGCTGACCAATTGGCAGGTCTCTTCACTGACATTTTCAACATGTCCATGATTGAGTCTGTAATACCAGCATGTTTCAAGCAGACCACCATAGTCCCTGTGCCCAAGAAGACAAAGGCAACCTGCCGAAATGACTACAGACCAGTGGCATTCACGTCCATAGCCATGAAGTTCTTTGAAAGGCTGAATGGCTCACGTCAACACCATTATCCCAGAAACCCTAGACCCACAACAATTTGCATACCGCCCAAACAGATCCACAGATGAAGCAATCTCTATTGCACTCCACACTGCCCTTTCCCACCTGGACAAAAGGAACACCTATGTGAGAATGCTATTCATTGACTACAGCTCAGCTTTCAACACCATAGTACCCTCAAAGCCAATCATTTAGCTAAGGACCCTGGGAATAAACACCTCCCTCTGCAACTGGATCCTGGACTTCCTGACGGGCCGCCCCCAGGTGGTGAGGGTAGGTAGCAACACATCTGCCACGCTGATCCTCAACACTGGAGTTTCCCAAGGGTGCGTGCTCAGTTCCCTCCTGTACTCCCTGTTCACCCACGACTGCATGGCCAGGCACGACTCCAACACCATCATTAAGTTTGCTGATGACACAACAGTGGTAGGCATGATCACCGACAACGACGGTCCCTATAGGGAGGAGGACAGAGACCTGGCCGGGTGGTGCCAGAATAACAACCTATCCCTCAACGTAACCAAGACCAAGGAGATGATTGTGGACTACAGGAAAAGGAGCACCGAGCACGTCCCCATTCTCATCGACAGGGCTGTAGTGGAGCAGGTTGAGAGCTTCAAATTCCTTGGTGTCCACATCAACAACAAACTAGAATGGTCCAAACACACTAAGACAATCGTGAAAAGGGCACGACAAAGCCTATTCCCCCTCAGGAAACTAAAAAGATTTGACATAGGTCCTGTGATCCTCAAAAGGTTCTACAGCTGCAACATCGAGAGCATCCTGACCGCTTGCGTCACTGCCTGAACGGCAATTGCTCGGCCTCCGACCGCAAGCCACTTCAGAGTGTAGTGCGTACGGCCCAGTACATCACTGGGGCTAAGCTGCCTGCCATCCAGGACCTCTCCACCAGGCAGTGTCAGAGGAAGGCCCCGAAAATAGACTGTTCTCTCAGTCATAGACTGTTCCCACTACTACCGCAAGGCAAGCGGTACCGGACAAAAAGGCTTCTCAACAGTTTTTACCCCCAAGCCATAAGACTCCAGAACGGGTAACCAAATGGTTACCCAGACTATTTGCATTGTGTGCCTCCTCCCCAACCCCTCTTTTACGCTGCTGCTACTCTCTGTTTATCTTATATGCATAGTCACTTTAACTACCTCAATTGGCCCGACCAACCAGTGCTTCAGCATGTTGGCTAGCCGGGCTATCTGCATTGTGTCCCACCACCTGCCAACCCCTCTTTTTACACTACTGCTACTCTCTGTTCATCATATATGCATAGTCAGTTGAACTATGCCTACATGTACTGTACATACTACCTCAATAAGCCTGACTAACCAGTGTCTGTATATAGCCTTGCTACTCTTATTTCCAAATGTCTTTTTACTGTTGTTTTATTTTTTTACTTACCTACACACACACAAACTTGTTTTTCTCCGCACTATTGGTTAGAGCCTGTAAGTAAGCATTTCACTGTAAGGTCTACTACACCTGTTGTATTCGGCGCATGTGACAAATAAACTTTGATTTGAAGAAAATGCTATTGCCTCTAGAAAACTCATATTTGTCTATTTCTACTTAGCATTGTGTTGGAGACCAGTCACTAGTCCCTATTTTGTCTGAAAATTGCAATCTGCCATGGAATAGATTTAATCAGGGAATGAGAAAAAGCTGTTTTCAGGCCTCGATAGTTGAATATTATTGTGTGTGTGTGTGTATGTGAGTGTATATTTGTCTTTGTGCCCATTAATTTGAATGGGGTACAGAAGTCAAAAGTACAGGCAAGACTTTTCCCTCTTCAATGTGAACAAATGAAAGCAGGCCTCACTTCAGCACATAATCTAACACTGGAATCAAGAGCTTCACCTCAAAGTCCTTACTTTCAACCTCCCTCTCCTCACATCTCTCATTCTTCCATTCTCTTCCTCCTCTAAAGTAGTTGCTGTAGTTGGCTGCTCTGTGGGCAGAGAGTGGCGATTGGCATCCGGCAGTCATTGGAAAATCCTGCTGACCCATGCATCATTTACATGATTATTTTCTGAAGACGAGGTCTGTGAACCCTGATAAGATCGTATTGAAACACCCTCACCCCACCTCCTCCCCTGCCCTCCACTCCTTGAGTCCCTCACCCACTCCTCTCCCCTCCCCTGCCCTTCACCTCACACTAGAATTTAATTACGAGAAGTAACCAGGGCAGCGTGGAGCTCCAGCAGAATTAATGGAAATGGAAAAGGAATAGGCAATCCTCTCCTTCCCAGGCTGACTCTGGTGACGCGGCCGACAGACAAAGCGAGGGGGGCAGCTCTCGTCTCGCTGAGCACCGACCCGGCAATTTCCTCTTACAGCTGCTCCCTCGTCTTGTCTCCCTTGGCTCCCTAGTGGCCGTCAAGCCCACCGTTGCCAGTCCACACACACCACCAGACAACATGAGGAGATTTGTATTATATCTTTTAGTCCTTTTCCACAATCGGGAAAGGTTAGAGGTTCACACAGTGTTTTGTCAACGTGACAAGAGCTTCTGGCATTGGTGAGGCAGGTCACCAGAGATTGACCCCAAACTGATCACGCCTGATCTTTGTGTGTTTAATGTCATCTGATCCTTGCTTAGTGTCTCCCTTATCTTTCATCCAGGACAAGCATAGTGGTTTCCTATGTATCTCACTGAGCTGTTCTTTCACTGGCCGATCTCCTGCTGGATTCCCAATTAGCACCGTAGTAGCTGTGCTGCTGTAGATCTGCCCGGAGCCAGCCCTGCCTGGACCGGCCCAGCGCTTAGTAATGGAGGATAAGGCAGCACTTAAAAGGCCCACTTAGGGGGGAGCCGAGACGCAGCCAAAGCCCGTGGATTTAAACTGAGCCGTGAAATCCCCTTTGTTTCGCTGTGGGTCTGTGTGGGTCTGGGGCTGTATAGGCTGCGGTCTGGGGGCTTCAAGGGCTGCTTTGCTTTCTGCTGCATAATTGGGCTCTCTTTACCAGAGCATGTAATCTCCATAAATGCAGTATTTATGCTAGGTGGGAGAAGACGACCTGTTTTCAGTCGTGGGTGGGATGCTGTATGTGTTTAACGTAACTGATGAGAGGGACACCACTGCTGATGTGGTCCTCTTTGGTCTCACTCTCTCAGCCCGAAGTGGGGGGTTATAGAGAGGGGTTTCGTTCTTCCTGATCATCATGCCGGATGAGTCTGCACACCTGTAGCCTTTGGCTGTAATCTTAAGCGTCTATCTATCTATCTATCTATCTATCTATCTATCTATCTATCTATCTATCTATCTATCTATCTATCTAGTAAACATTACGCATACAGAAGTTTCAAAACAATAAAGACTTTACAAATGTCATATTATATATATATATATATATACAGTGTTGTAACAATGTACAAATGGTTAAAGTACACAAGGGAAAATAAATAAGCATAAATATGGGTTGTTTACAATGGTGTTTGTTCTTCACTGGTTGCCCTTTTCTTGTGGCAACAGGTCACAAATCTTGCTGCTGTGATGGCACACGGTGGACTTTCACCCAGTAGATATGGGAGTTTATCAAAATTGGATTTGTTTTCAAATTCTTTGTGGATCTGTGTAATCTGAGGGAAATATGTCACTCTAATATGGTCATACATTGGGCAGGAGGTTAGGAGGTGCAAATCAGTTTCCACCTCATTTTGTGGGCAGTGAGCACATAGCCTGTCTTCTCTTGAGAGCCATGTCTGCCTACGGCGGCCTTTCTCAATAGCAAGGCTATGCTCACTGAGTCTGTACATAGTCAAAGCTTTCCTTAAGTTTGGGTCAGTCACAGTGGTCAGGTATTCTGCCACTGTGTACTCTCTGTTTAGGGCCAAATAGCATTCTAGTTTGCTCAGTTTTTTTGTTAATTCTTTCCAATGTGTCAAGTAATTATTTTTTGGTTTTCTCGTGATTTGGTTGGGTCTAATTGTGCTGCTATCCTGGGGCTCTGTGGGGTGTGCTGGTGTTTGTGAACAGAGCCCCAGGACCAGTTTGCTTAGGGCACTCTTCTCCAGGTTCATCTCTCTGTAGGTGATGGCTTTGTTATGGAAGGTTTGGGAATCTCTTCCTTTTAGGTGGTTGTAGAATTTAACGTCTCTTTTCTGGATTTGGATAATTAGTGGGTATCGGCCTAATTCTGCTCTGCATGCCTTATTTGGTGTTCTACGTTGTACATGAGGATATTTTTGCAGAATCCTGCATGCAGAGTCTCAATTTGGTGTTTGTCCCATTTTGTGAGTCTTGGTTGGTGAGCGGATCCCAGACCCCACAACCATAAAGGGCAATGGGCTCTATTACTGATTCAAGTATTTTTAGCCAGATCCTAATTGGTATGTTGAATTTTATGTTCCTTTTGATGGCATAGAATGCCCTTCTTGCCTTGTCTCTCAGATCGTTCACAGCTTTGTGGAAGTTACATGTGGCACTGATGTTTAGGCCAAGGTATGTATAGTTTTTTTTGTGTGCTCTAGGGCAATGGTGTCTAGATGGAATTTGTATTTGTGGTCCTGGTGACTGGACCTTCTTTGGAACACCCTTATCTTGGTCTTACTGAGATTTACTGTCAGGGCCCAGGTCTGACAGAATCTGTGCATAAGATCTAGGTGCTGCTGTAGGCCCTCCTTGGTTGGTGACAGAAGCACCAGATCATCAGCAAACAGCAGACATTTTACTTCGGATTCTAGTAGGGTGAGGCCGGGTGCTGCAGACTTTTCTAGTGCCCGCGTCAATTCGTTGATATATATTTTGAAGAGGGTGGGGCTTAAGCTGCATCCCTGTCTCACCCCACGACCCTGTGTGAAGAAATGTGTGTTTTTTGCCAATTTTAACCGCACACTTGTTGTTTGTGTACATGGATTTTATAATGTCGTATGTTTTACCCCCAACACCACTATCTATCTATCTATCTATCTATCTATCTATCTATCTATCTATCTATCTATCTATCTATCTATCTATCTATCTATCTATCTATCTATCTATCTATCTGTCTGTCTGTCTGTCTGTCTGTCTGTCTGTCTGTCTGTCTGTCTGTCTGTCTGTCTGTCTGTCTGTCTGTCTGTCTGTCTGTCTGTCTGTCTGTCTGTCTGTCTGTCTGTCTGTCTGTCTGTCTGTCTGTCTGTCTGTCTGTCTGTCTGTCTGTCTGTCTGTCTGTCTGTCTGTCTGTCTGTCTGTCTGTCTGTCTGTCTGTCTGTCTGTCTGTCTGTCTGTCCGTCTGTCCGTCTGTCCGTCTGTCCGTCCGTCCGTCCGTCTCCGATCATAGTTCATCTCCAGAGACAGAGCTTCACACCTATGACCTGGCTGTGAGAGGAAGGCTGTATGTGAAGGAACACAGCACAGTGGCCTGCTCTAGAAAGAAGCACATATAGGCATCAAACAAACTGCTTCACACAGAGAACACACGCTGAGAAAGTCCTTTGGAGTACACTACACACAGGGGACATTTGAACAACTTTTTTGATGAACACACGCTAGTGAAAGGCTTCATGATCAACCGTATTGATGACTTGCCATAAAATACACCACAGAACTAATTCTAAAGCTGTACCTTACCTCCAACATGTTTACTCTCAGCCCCATGTGAGATTATTCCCAATGTTATTACATCCACTCTCTCCCGCACTCTTTCCATTTGTTTGTAATTAGGTTTCACATGGTGCTGCTTTGTTTTCCTTTAATCCACACCTTTCCTTCACCCAGGTAGGCAGTATGTCACGCTGAGAAACTCTCTCCCCTCTGTATGGCTAATTAGAGCTATTTTCATTCTGTTATCGTACAACCGGAACCTCTTTCATATGTAAAAAAATATTATTTTACCCTGTGGTGCGCTCATCAGATTGGATTTACATTTAGAGCTGATTTTTTGGCTCTCCCTCCCTTGAACCTTTCAGTGAGTGTGCGGAACAGGCAGTGAGGAATCTGATGACCTGACATTTCCTGGCCCAGCTCACACCACCACTCCATGCAGCTCACTGACATGGCTGCTAATCAAAGCTAGAAAATGGCTCCCCGTGGCTCGACTAAAATTCCGTCTCACTTAGTTATTCAACATCAGATGGGGGATGGAGGGGTGCAGTGTAATTTTGTGAACTGGAATGGGTGAATCAAAGACTCATTCTGAATCGATAGGATCAGTTGATGGATGGATGTGGGATGTGTTTGGCGTAGGATGTGGAAGGAACATGTTGTTTAGCTAAGGGACTATGGATACGTGTATGGGAGGGAGTGACTATGGTAGAACAGTGCTATTTGAAGAAATCACCCACTGGGCACAGATGTCAATTCAACTTCTTTTCCACATTGGTTCAGCGTAATTTCATTAAAGTGATGTGGAAACGACGTTGATTCAACCAGTGTGTCCCCAGTGGGCTGTGATGAACTCGCTGGGGAATCTATTTGTAAAAGGGTATTCTCGTTCTCCAGCTGTGTTTGACTCCAGGACTGAGACTGCTCTAGGTCTGGCAAGCACAGATCCAGTCCTAAAAGGCTAGTGGCTTTCTTATCCAGCCCTCCAGGTCTACTATTACAGGTTACTCAGTGGGACTCAATATATTCTAGACAGGGGCGCACCTTTCACTGAGGACAAGGGGGGTGGGGGGGCATGTCCCCCCCACATTTTGAAATTTCATTTTTGTCCCCCCCAGTTTTATCATTGGAATGTGATACAAAACGAGGCAACGGTGAGCTTGTGGACGCCTCCAAGTGGTCGGTTAGGCTGTTTGGAGTGTTTGTCTGACTGGAATAAAAAGTTATCTCCCCCCACTTCTAAAACCAAAGTTGCTACCCCTGATTCTAGAGATAATCCAAGCACCACTTTCCCATGGCTTTGGGCTTGGGGCTGGTACAAGGAGAAGGGCACGGCTAGTCACATGATACTGACAGGACAAACACTGAGACTGGGCCTGAGTTTGACACAGCTGGGTTTAAGCAGGAAGAAAGCCTCATTTACTTAGCCAGACAAAGCCTGCGTTTCATAAGACTCCGCTAAATAATAGATAACAGGACAAAAGAGAGGAGACTCAAATGCAGACATTCACTGTGGCTGAAGCTTAGATCCTGATAAATGTGGTATTAGCATTAAATTAGTGCATTATCTGTCATTAGCACAGTCATTTCATTAATATAGCAAGATGAATTGCAGTCAGATGTGAATGGGAATAGGGCCCTCTCCTATGCTAATCATCCAGCAACACACACTTCAATTATTCTCTCATCTATTTTCATTCTGCATTGTCCCAGGAATCATGTGAATTCTGAATATTCAATGAGTCTTTGTAAACTAATTATAATGTGCGTCTTCATAAACTAGGGGCTGCCTGTGGTGACTCAATAACACACAGTCAAAAATACATTGATTTTGGCTTTGATGCAGCTGTGTTGTGCAGGAAAAAGTCAGAACGGCATGCAATCAAAGAAATAAACATTGCTTCTTTATTCGTCTTTATATGATAATTTAGGCCAGCAATAACTTGTTGTACTGCTTCCATGGCTCAGCAATAGGATTGTCAGCATGGTATTCATAGCTTTGATTCAATTAATGGAGCACTTTGAGTGCAAGTCTCACTCCTGGCATCCCAGCTTTCTGATATTGTTGATGTGGGATATTGGAATGCTAGAGGCAGGTGGGTTGGCTATTCAATGGAAAGTATGTTGATCACGGGCAGAAGCTGGCCGCTCTAAGCAGGCAATGATTTAAGGTGTGTTAGTATGACTTTGTGCATGCATGTGAACCGATTGATGTGTGTCCCTGTTCATCACAAGCAGATATAAATACAAATGCAATGACACACGCACAAACACAAACAGACACATTTGACTTGCAGAGTGTAGTTTAGTGGCGGGCGGCAGACCCAGCAGTGGGTAATGTTACACCCAGAGAATGGGTAAACACCATCTGGAAGCCAGGTGAACACAGGTCACCTTCACACCGGTTTGAGTGAACTGGTGTTTAGCATGGAAATGACCTGAGTGCAAATGCTAAACAGCTGTTGAACGAGTCATGTATAGATAAGACAATGTAATAACCATTTGCTCGGGTTTATTGTATATCATACCGGAGTAAGCTATGTCTCTAGGCTAATCTTTGCAGCAGAGTAGAGGGACGAGCCTATAACGAAGTTTGAAACATGCCCAGAGCTCTTCGTTGTTTGATAATAATGTAAGAGCGCTGTGAATAAGACTCCCCCTCTCAGTAATTGTAAATGTTTCAGACTGACTACTTTGGAAGACATTCTTCTCACCAGAATTACTATTTTCTTCTGACTGAAAGCTTTCTCTTGATATGTTCCCTGACCTTGAGGTACCTCGTCTAAGATAGATTTCAGTGTATTCATTTCTGGAGAAAATAAAGAAAACCCAACTCAACCATATACTTTTTCTTTTTACAAAATGAAAACAATTGTAATAGCAAACACAACAGACCTATGCTTTCAGCACACTATAATTATATTTCAATCATGCAAATGAGTTGGTTTTGGTAGTTAGGGGGCTGTTGGGGTGTGTAATTGAAAAAGCGGAATATTGTCTCGCATCAAAATGTCGTGGAGCGCGTTGGCTCGGCTGCTAATCAGAGCGGTCTGTGTACAGCATGGGCCCAATCGCTGCTCAGTCTCACCAGAATGTAATCGTTTTATCTTAATGAACTGTGCAGAATCCTTCCAGGTTTACGAATGCGCCAATTTCAGCCTCCTGCATGCCCACACTGAAAAATCTACTGCTTCCTCCTTCTTTTAAGAAATATTTCTGCCTTCCCCGTGATGTTGACTCGAGGAGCAGTGATCGACTGATAGAATGTCTGGTCCACTGGATAGATTATATCAGAAACAGATTATCTTGTGCTGTCAGTCAAAGCCCTGGGGTTTGGGGAGGGGGTGGAATATTGTTATACTGTTACTGGATCGCGGGGGCCCTAGAACACGGGTGTACCCCATAACAGCGCCACATGGCCACACATAGAGAGAGAGAGATTAAATGAGAAGACTGATGTGGTTAGAATGACGAGGGCAGTAAAATCAAGTCTCATGCAGCGCCATCTGAATAGAGTAATCATTTGACAAGAGTTCCTATGCTTTTGTTGTTGTTGACAGTTCCATATAGCAACCTGACACAATCTAACATCCTCTCTCTCTCTCTTCATCCTCCTTCCTCTTCTCCCTGTCTTCTTGCCTTGTGTATCACTGGGATGGTATATCTGATTTGTATGTTTGTATTAACACATACTTCAGCCTCTCTCACTGTGTTAGCGAGTCACATGTCCAGTCAGCCCAGTAAACGTTTTTCCATTTCACTGCCTATTGCACAGCACCTCCCCTCTCCTTCTCTCAATTATTTCCCAGATAATAAGGAGCAATTATTTTAAATCATGTTCCCAGTGTGATCTCGCCGTCCGCTGCTATTTGGACATGCAATTTCACAGCTTTAATTTCTCAGAGCAATTTACTGCCTCTCCTATTTGCTCCATTACCGCTACATGCTATGTGAATAATATGGATTTTAATGCATATGCTTCAATGTTAGATTCTATACATGTGATAGTCAGTATGAAATGATTGAATGGCCCGACTAACCAAGACTTGGGCCCTGGGAAAGAACATTTTAAAGGCCCCCCTCTTTGCTTCTGATATTTTTTTTCTAAAGCTAATTTCCGGTCACATTTTCCCATGGGACAGAGAGACAATTTAGCAGTTTTAGGCCCTGTTGTACATCTAAGGGTATATTGTGGATGAATAATATTACATTGTATTGTATTGCAAACTCAACTTCTTCCACAGACCCATTAGCCAAATTTGTTTAATCTGTTGTTTCTTGCAATTGACCCCAATTTGGGAACCACTGATTGCACCTTGATCATGTCTTCCATCCACTCATCTGACGTGCACTCAGCTCCCATTCAGTCAAACTGAATCTTGGTTCTATCCTGGTTTTGCACCTCCATTAGACCATTACTGGCCACTCAACAGACCTGTCAACTTTATGATATCAGCCACCCAACACTGCTGGCAATGGTGTACCCATGGCGAGCGCAGTAAATTGCTGGTATTTTGGCCATATTGAGGGAGAGCAATCATCCAGCCCATATTTCTCCCCCCAATGCCTGGATTAACTCTTCAATCAAACATCTCACTTTCTCTTGGTCCGCCTCTTTTCCTCGAACAGTCTCAGAGCGACCAACAGAAAGTACACAAGAAAAGCCCTTTTAGCCTCATATCTTCACAGGCAGAGCCAGCCATAGAATGCTTTCAATTGTTTTTGGTCGGCACTCAGTAAACTTGTTCTAAGATGAAGTAGGCTGCGTGCTTTTGGAGCTATTCCTGCACTTCAATCCAATGCTAAATGAAAGACGAATGTGTCCAATTAGGGAGGCAGCGGGCACATGCAAATTGTTGGTTTTGGCTGCAGGGCTCACTCTGTCTCTCTCTCTCTCTCTCTCTCTCTCTCTCTCTCTCTCTCTCTCTCTCTCTCTCTCGTTCTCTCTCTCCTCTGCCATGCTGTAAATATTGACTGTGCATGTGTGTTTTGTGTGTTTTGTGTGTGTGTGTGTGTATAACAGGAGCTCTGACAGCCGCCAAACAGTGAGAACATAGACTAAAAAACTACCTCACCTTTCCTTGAGGCTTGGTTCTGTTGGTGTGTGCAGTGGCATGAGTGTGTGAGAGCGTGTGTGTGCGTTCATGCACTTGCATCTGTTTCCGCAATTCATGTCTGTATGTGTGAGAGTGAGTGTGAACTGTGAATGACAGACTCTCAGATTAGGTGATAGGAGCTCTGTCTTAGACGTGTGTCTGTGATGGAGCGATGGTGGGGAGCTGGGGGACAGGCGGGCCCATTTCCCTGGGGCAAAGCCAGGGGCAGAGGGAGGGAGGGAGGGGAAGGGGGTAGGAGGAGAGATGTGTCTGTGGTTGGCTGCTGCAGGAGCCATGCGTCACTCCCTCACTGAGCAGGTGGAAGGTCCACCCCCCCACCCCCCCACCCATCCCCCGGGACCCAGTGCTCATTATACAGAAGATGGATTTTGTGTGTGAGAATGAGCAGAGGAGGGCGAGAAAAATAGGAAGAGAGAGAGGCAGAAGAAGAACGCGGGGGTTGGGGGAGGGTGGGGGCAGGAGAGATGGACAAGAGAGAGCAAGTTCCAAGTACATAGTTCTGGAGAATAAGGCCCATAGTCAAGCCAACCAATGCTGTCAGTCCATCAGCCCTGCACCTTCCCCCCTCACTTTCCCATTGAAAGTAGAATGTTTTTCACAATCCCTCTCCTATTCTATTACTCTCTTTATATCCCTCTCCTCAGTGAATGTGAAATAAGTGCTGTGCTACACATGACGAGGAATGAACAGAGCGGCATTAGACGACAGGACTGAATAGGCGTGGGGCTCACAACCACCGAGAATTGTCTATAGATGCACAATGGTGTACAGGCAATCATACATAGATACACACAGTAGTATGTCTGTGTGCACAAACAGATCCACTCACTCATCTTGAACACATTGTTAGAATAGTCAAATCAAATCAAATCACATTTATTTATATAGCCCTTCGTACATCAGCTGATATCTCAAAGTGCTGTACAGAAACCCAGCCTAAAACCCCAATCAGCAAGCAATGCAGGTGCAGAAGCACGGTGGCTAGGAAAAACTCCCTAGAAAGGCCAAAACCTAGGAAGAAACCAAGAGAGGAACCAGGTGGCCAGTCCTCTTCTGGCTGTGCCGGGTGGAGATTATAACAGAACGTGGCCAAGATGTTCAAATGTTAATAAATGACCAGCATGGTCAAATAATAATAATCACAGCAAGTCAGCACCTCAGGAGTAAATGTCAGTTGGCTTTTCATAGCTGATCATTAAGAGTATCTCTAACATTCCTGCTGTCTCTAGAGAGTTGAAAACAGCAGGTCTGGGACAGGTAGCACGTCCGGTGAACAGGTCAGGATTCCATAGCCGCAGGCAGAACAGTTGAAACTGGAGCAACAGCACGGCCAGGTGGACTCGGGACAGCAAGGAGTCATCATGCCAGGTGGTCCTGAGGCATGGTCCTAGGGTTCAGGTCCTCCAAGAGAGAGAAAGAAAGAGAGAAAGAGAGAATTAGAGAGAGCATACTTAAATTCACTCATGAGACACTTGATAAGACAGGAGAAGTGCTCCAGATATAACAAACTGACTAGCCCCCCGACACATAAACTACTGCAGCATAAATACTGGAGGCTGAGACAGGAGGGGTCAGGAGACACTGTGGCCCCATCCGATGATACCCCCGGACAGGGCCAAACAGGAAGGATATAACCCCACCCACTTTGCCAAAGCACAGCCCCCACACCACTAGAGGGATATCTTCAACCACCAACTTACCATCCTGAGACAAGGCCTAGTATAGCCCACAAAGATCTCTGCCACGGCACAACCCAAGGGGGGGAACCAACCCAGACAGGAAGATCACATCAGTGACTCAACCCACGCAAGTGACGCACCCCTCCTAGGGACGGCATGAAAGAGCACCAGTAAGCCAGTGACTCAGCCCCTGTAATAGGGTTAGAGGCAGAGAATCCCAGTGGAAAGAGGAGAACCGGCCAGGCAGAGACAGCAAGGGCGGTTCGTTGCTCCAAGAGCCTTTGCGTTCACCTTCACACTCCTGGTCCAGACTACACTCAGTCATATGACCCACTGAAGAGATGAGTCTTCAGTAAAAACTTAAAGGTTGAAACTGAGTCTGCGTCTCTCACATGGGTAGGCAGACCATTCCATAAAAATGGAGCTCTATTGGAGAAAGCCCTGCATCCAGCTGTTTGCTTAGAAATTCTAGGGACAATTAGGAGGCCTGCATCTTGTGACCGTAGCGTACCTTTAGGTATGTACAGCAGGACCAAATCAGAGATATAGGTAGGAGCAAGCCCATGTAATGCTTTGTAGGTTAGCAGTAAAACCTTGAAATCAGCCCTTGCCTTGACAGGAAGCCAGTGTAGGGAATAGTGTGTTGAGAAACTACCTACAATATGTCCAATTTTCATATCATATCCAGACCAGTGGACAGTGGGAGCTGGCAGCTCTCTGGCAGCAGCGGAAGCCACTATAACAGCTACAACATTAACAGTGGCGCTAGTGGAGATGGGGAGTCTGTTGTACAACCCCACAGCTCACAGTGGGATTCTGTTTATAGATCTGGAGGCATGTGACACGCACTGTTTTCTCAACAGGCTACCCTGGTGAGGGCACAGCGTGACCCCAAAGCCATTTAATCTCTGGCTGAATGAGCGGGATGACCTGGGAGACACAGAAATTGGTTTGCACAAACGCTGAGTTGGGAACAAGAGCCTGGGGAGAAAGAAAAACAATAGGTGGAGTGCCCGTGTAGCTCCGTGTTCGAGTGCTGAGGTGTGGTGCTATGGACTTGTGGGTGGTTTCAGGTCGTTTGGGAAGGTTTTATTTGATTTGGAGTCATCTAGATTGTGCAAATGTTGTTGGTTTAACTGGAATATCCTGAAAAACCCTGGACTGGTGGTCTTGGAAAGGGAGGTGACGTTGCCATAGTGATCAATGGTTGATTTTGTGTTTTCACCTAATGGTTAAGGTATGACAGCAGAGCCTGTTTGTGGTTAGGGAGGCTGCCAGAGCTAACTGTCCTTTTCTGGGCACTCAACGGGGTGCTTGTTACATTGGCACCAATGAGCACAGGGTCTACAAGTCAAACCGTGAAGTTTCACTGGAGAAAAAAAAATACATCTCTGTATTTATTTTGCTAGAGGGATATCTTCAACCACCAACTTGTGCTTGGTCGGTTGAATACTTAATGTCCCTTTTCCCCATAAAGAAAGACACAATCAAAGTCCGGGAAATAGTTTGTTTTGACAGGCCCAACAGGAATCAGATGGATTTGTCCGGGCCATCCACTTGGTGTCAGGTCGATATGAAGAAACAAAAACAAAGAGCCTTTCCCATGGGGTTATTCTGGAGAAGTCGTTAACTTGGAATGGAGAGATTAATTTTAGAGCCCGTGTTTGGTTTGAAATTATAATAGGGGGGCTTAGTTATTGATCTGGTCTCATCAGTGGACTGCCTCTGATAGATCTATGCAAGCACAGGCAAGGCAGATACAGGGGAAGTGGGAATGAGTTGCAGCCAAGGTGCTATGTCAACAGGTCTATAGGCCTATAGCTATTATTGCTGCCACAATGTGTAAAGTCCCCCCCCCACACCACCTTCTAATGTCCTCCAGCCACTACTGTAAACAAAAGGGAAATTGTCACTCTATTTCAAAGTGAATTGAAAGTGAACATATCACAAGCTATTTCTCTGTATTCATAGATGTTGTGCTGCCATCCTGTTAGAAGGTAACGGATTATTTTATTACAATGGTTAAATTGGATTTTCATTGTGTTCAATGGTGTTATTTGCCCCCTAGTGGCGCTTTCTGGTACTTAGAAAGTCAACGCAAACGGGAAGTTCAGAATTTGTTTTGCACGCATAGAAGCAGCTACAAACAACGCTACGGTGCAGGTCTTTCAATGTAGTTATTTCTTGTCACGCTTCAGCCTTGGAAAAATATTTGTTTGTAAGTTCGAGTCAAGCATTTAGCTAATGATGATAATCTTGTTATTGATAGAGTTTCTTACATATCAATAATGTTGGTTGCATTTACTCACAAATTGCAATGCCTTTTGTGTATGTCGTTAGCTGTATTACTTTGCTCATGCGTCATGCAAACGAATTGTAAAATATACAATACTGTAGTTTTGTTACTGTTTTTAGTGTAATATGCTTTGTTATTCTACATAGATGGTTATACATTATTAGAGTAATGAAAGGAGCAATTACCATATGGTTAACAATTAGCTATATGGTTTGGCATCATGCCAGATGCATGGTACCTTAGCGCGTGCTTTGTATTTATGCAACTTCAAATGTTTAATGTCGGTGTGAATTGAACACTAAAGTATATTCTTTTCTGTATTTTGCAGTTTCACAACATAAACGTTTCAATATATTCATTCAAGAAAAGTCACGCCTTGGGAGTTTTATTGAAGACTTAGTTGTTAGCTATCTGTCTAGTTTTGCATGGGAATGCAACTCAAGGGCAGAATAGATGTTGTTGTACAAACTGATATACAAACATCTGTCATCTGTTGCTACACTGTTGCTATGACAGTAAGAAGAAGATGGTGTTCTGGCCCTGTGGTGAACCTTCTCTTGCCCTGAGAGAAAGGGGAAAAAAGCAACATACCGTATTGTAGGCCGAGTTATTACTTGATAAGGAGCTGTCATTTTGGAGCCATTTTGAAGTAATTTACAGTGCTCTGAAGAGGCTTTTATAGTGCCACTTATACACCCACTCTTTCTTTCCCATCTTCTCTCCCATGTCACAAAGCTGTCTTTGTGTGTAGTGAGGCTGTCATAGGAATAATATATTTTTATATGCACACATGATGGAACCTATTATTACTTCCTATGAAAAATGATAGAAAACATGAATAATCATAAAAATTATTTTTGTAAATTACAGTTTCCCTGAAGGTTAATGATATGCAGGTTAAAGTTTCCTATGCACCTCCATACCTATATAGGTATCTGATATTTTCAAAATGTGTATGTTTCTACATTCTCTAAATATGTGTTTATTTGTTAGTTGATTTTCTGAATGTATTTGACAAGTGTCAGTTGTGTTGCCGTCAGCTGCAGTCTGCACTGTTTGGTGTTCATTCCGGCGCCTGCAGAGATGGCCGCCTCGCTTCGCGTTCCTAGGAAACTATGCAGTTTTTTGTTTTTTTACGTGTTATTTCTTACATTGGTAGCCCAGGTCATCTTAGGTTTCATTACATACAGCCGAGAAGAACTAATGAATATAAGAGCAGCGTCAACTCACCATCAGTACGACCAAGAATATGACTTTCGCGAAGCGGATCCTGTGTTCTGCCTTTCACCCAGGACAACGGAATGGATCCCAGCCGGCGACCCAAAAAAACGACTTCGTAAAAGGGGGAAACGAAGCGGTCTTCTGGTCAGACTCCGGAGACGG